>NC_056747.1:1098476494-1098493994 GCF_019279795.1 Protopterus annectens
CTGACTTTGAGAGGGTGGTCTGTAGGATGCTATAAACTGAAAAGCAGTCTTGCCCACTGTTAGTTGCACATGGATGGTCTCCGATACTGCAATGCCACTAACCTGGAGGTGTGGATATCCTTGATAAATATGGAAACTCCTCCTTTTGTGGTTCAGTCCGGGTTTTGGGGAAAAAGCATGATATGAGGTATAGCCTGGTAGTGCTGGGGTGCTCTCTGGAGCCTTGAACCAGGTTTCTGTCACTGCACAGATATCGATGTTCTCCATACTGAGGAGAGCTTCGAAAGTGCATCTTGAGGTTAAGACTTCTGGTATTTAGCAGCATTACCCTTAGTTTCTTGTTCCTTGTGCTGTCTATGGGGGTTGATTTGACTTTTGAGCCTTGCCTAAAAAAGGCACTATGGGGGTGGCAAGAGCCTTTGCCAATATCCGAAAGCCCAGTGGTGACAGGTGCAAGCCGTCCCTAGCGAAGCACCGTGGCTTGTCGAGCATGTCATCCCAGGCTGACAGACACTGGATCTCCTTTGAATGACACCAAAATTTTAGCCAATTGTTAAAATCGATCATTTTGTCTTTGTACTGTGGCATCATTCTAGGTGAGGGTAAGATGCTGCTCAAGGTCAGGGTCATACCAGCCTGGGCTACATGATCAGAGAGCTCCTTTATGTCTCTTTTCATGTAGTCCAGGGAGGTACGTCTCAGGTCATTCACACCAGCAATGACTGAGTCATATTTGTATTTGCTTTGGAGTGACCTGAGTGCTTGCGTTATGTGTCGGATATGTAAAGTAATTGTGTCTTTCAGCTTTTCCCTGTTAGGGGTCGCCACAGCAGAACTCCGGTCTGCTAATGATTGGCAGTAGATTTTTACGTACTGGCTTGCCGGGCCTAACGCACAACCTTCAACGAAGGAACGCCCATTCACGCATGTCGCCACACAGAAGACGCTCTGAGAATCGAACGGGCAACGTCTAACTGTGAGGCGAAAACGCTACCGCAGCACCACCACCGCAGTTGCTTTATGTAAAGTAATATTTGAAAAAAAAAACATTTTATTAAGCAGTTCCTAAATACCTTATTTTAAAAAGTTAAGAGAAAGTGGAAACAAAAATAAAGATTAGTCATCTACAACAGGAATAGTTTAAAGATAAGCAAAAACATGTGAATTTGAATCATTTAAAAGTAATGTTCTATAAAATAGATAAAATCTAATGATCTATATCCCTGCTGGTGCAGACTGAACACAAAAGAAAATTTCTTGACATGTACTGTTGAAATGTGAGAAGTACATAATGCTCACTGAAGCCACATTACTGTATATATTCAAGGTGTATACTTTTTGTGTCCACTGTATGTGTGTGTGTGCGTGTGTGTATAATGTGTGTGTGTATGTGTGTGTATGTGTGGGTGTGTGTCTGTGTGTAAATATACATATCCATCCATTTACAACCCCCTGTTCTCATTTTTGCTGTTGGGGTCAGGGTGTCACTTCTACAGTGTTAATCATCTAAAGCCAATTTTCCCACTGCTGGGTGGCTATCCCTGTTGCAGTTGTTCTTCCATACCACCCATACACATGCACACTCACACCTACAGGCAATTTAGAGTGTCCAGTCCACCTACTGGATGTCTTTGGAATGTGGAAGGAAACCAGAGAACCTGGAGAAAGCCACATGAACAGAGGGAGGACATGCAGACTCTACACAGAAGACACTCCACCTAGGAATCAAACTGGAGAGCCTTTTACTGTGAGTTTACAACACTGCCTGCTGCAGCAGTGGGACTGTTTTCAGGATTTACACTTTTAGACAGCCTTCAAACAAAGCTAGTTTTTGGTTTGAAATCCAAGTAAAAAGTATTGAGAGTTTTTCAGTGGATGAGCACAGTACTGGCACAAGTGGAGTCATGGCTGCCCCCATAAAATGCCAGCTCACTTGATTGTCAACATCAGAGCTGGACTATGGATGTCATATAATTTCTGGATTTGCCAGATTTTTCCTGTTGATTTTCTCAGGTTCTTCCTTAATCTCAGTGGTTGCTTATTAGCTGTGGAAACATTGCTAGCCATATTGACTAAAGGGTTCACAGTGAATCTGTTCTCTTTTAGGTAATCACTTGAAGACATCATGAATTGCTCAAAAAAAAAATTGCAACAAAATGCTGTACTATAATGAAAAAAACTGAAATAAAAGGCGTGAGATGTGTGCTCAAGGAAACGTGGTAAACTTTCATCTTGAGCACCAAGGCTTCATCAGACCAAATGCACTGACCACATAAAACTGTTTCCTTGTACATTAACATTCTGTTTATTTTTTTCACACTTAATAAAAGCTTTTTCCTGTCTGGTATTTTTCTGCATTTTGTTTTAATTCACGATGTCTCTGAGTGTTACTGTAGGAGAGGAAAGCTTCACCCTGATCCAGACTTTACACAGTATGGGTAAGGCCACAGTGCTTTCCACAGTTACAAAGCAACAACTGTGATGAAGGCCAAACTACAGGAAATTAGCAACAAAAATCTAGCAAACCTTGAGGTTGAGAAAGTTTGGACTTATATACAAGCAGATATGTTGAATTATTATGGGAACAGCCATGGCCTCCAGTCTTCCATTGCTGTGCTCATCCACTGAGAAACCATGAACATTTTTAATATAGATTTGAAATCAGAAGATGGTTGCTTTTTGGGAATGTTTTTAAAAGTAAACCTTGAAAGGACACTTGGTCTGATGAAGTCCTGGTGCTCATGATGAAAGTACTCACCAAATAAAGTTGTTTTCACAAACACAAACCTCAGTTATTTATTTATTTTTTTTAATTTTTTACATACAATTTTTTTACAGCATTTTCCTCCCTTGGCCAGAATGACAGCTAGCTAGCACTGGTGCCTCGCTTTCCCTCCAGCCCAGTAAGATAGGCTAACATATTCCCCTACTTAGCCACAACTGCTGTAGCAATTATCCATCTTGGCAGAGAGAGGGCAGGAGGGAGGGAGTGAAGATTGAGGCATCATAACCTGGTATCATCCATTCAGGCTACAGGAATTCCTTAGTGACCTTTTATCCAAAGGACCAGGTGTTCATTGACACAGGCACATATACATTTCTGACATTCTTTGTGTTTCACTGTTGCAGTCATTACATTTGGGTTGTCTGCTTACGGGTGGCCCTCAGACGGCCTGATTGGCAGGGTCTTGGGTCCTGCGTCAGTTGCTGTCCCTTCTTCCATGACGTCGGGTCGTCAGGGGTGTGAAGCGTGCAGTCGACTCCATTACATCAGTCTTTCTTGTCATGCGGTGCCCGAAGCAGAAGCAGTTCGCAAGTGCCGGCCGGCCGACTCTGAAATTTTCATTTCCGAGTTTCAGAACCGAAGTCTTCAACTAAAGCTAAGTACCCCGTTGGGGAAACTTTTTCTTGCTCCTTTCCGATGTCAGTAAAAGTTAATAATTGCATTACTTGTGGAAAGCAAATACCTCATAAAGATTTTCATTCATACTGTATTCCTTGCCTAGGCCCTGACCACGACGTACCTTGCTGTCGGTTTTGTGCTTTATTTAATCAGCGCACTATCCATCGTCGGTATATTTTCGACTCTAAATATTTCGGTTCTCGGTTTAATTATCCAGAAATGTCATTGGTTAGCAATCCGACTACCGGAATTCCGAAAAAAACACAAAGATAAAGACAGAGACAGGCCACCGTGGTCCAAAACTGCCAACGACGCTTCTCCTAAGCCAGTTGCCAGTTCGCTGGTACTCAGTGAGGTGCTTTCGCAGCCCCTGATACCTGCTACGTCTGATTCGCAGGCCTCTACTGAGACCCATTCAGAGTCTGGTATGCCACGAGATGCTTCAACTATGGAACCCACGGATGTCTCTACCTTGGATGGGTCTGGAGCCTCTGTGCAGGCACTGGCTTCTGAGGGTGTATTCAGGCCTATGGACTTGCATATTAAACCAATGCCTCCTTCTTCAATTAGGCCTAAATCTCGAATCTTGCCTAAAAAAACAACACCCAGGCCACATGCTCAGGTCTCTATGCCTAAAAAACAAATGATAAGAATGGCTGAAGATCTAATAACTCTAATCAGGGGTAGCCAACCCCCCTTTCTAAGAGGCCTATGACTGAAGTTGTTTATGAATCTTCTGACCAGGATTCTGTTTTTTCTGATTCTTCTGATGATCTGGATTTACCCTTATCTACCTATGAGGATTCTGATGCAGAGGTGTCAAAGGACAAATATACTTTAAAAATGATCAAAACACGGTAGGTTCAGGTTAAGGCACTTTAATCTTGCAGCAAGGAGACAAAAACATGCTAATACAGAGTTTGTCTAACTCGAAACAGGAAATGCTAACATTTTTATACACTTTCTAATAAGATATTGCCTACCAAGCTGACGTAGTGAATCACAAGTTCTGTCATCATCATTTAGTAATAATTGTTTTAACAATATTCTGCTGATTTATCAATTTTTGTGAGAAACTTCCTAAGGAAAACAACGTGGCCTTGGCTACCACTGGTTAGATATATGCAATGTTACCATTCAAGGTACTATGGCTAATTCGAGCACAAAGCAAGTAGTTCATTTCTCTAATAATCCTTTGTCTATGTTATCTCTAAACCTTTGCAGCTGCACATGTTCTCATACTTCGAACAGAGCTGATTGTTTAAAATCATTACATTTACAGAATATAGCATTGTTCATTCATTTTCTCCTGACCTAGCAGATAATCACCTGCTTCTCAAGTACATTTCCAAAAACCATAAACATGAATATTGCTGTGCTAGTAATTACTAGGTCAGAGGGCATCTTGCAAGTTTCAGAAAGCACACTGCAGTTTCAAAAAGCATCTTTTCAGTCTCATATGAAACTCAACTGTATATAAAACAGTGCATATAAAATAGAATGAAAAACGTGTTAACTTATTTAGTTTCTAATTAGCATTAAGCATACACACATTAATACATATTTTTCTGACATTTCCCCCCTGTTAATACTTTTTAATTCTATTTTCAAAAGAATAAACAGTTTGCTTCTTTTCCTAACCTCTTCCATTCAGGATTTGCAGTTAAGAAAGTCATTCAGTTTAAACTTATGAAAGTGTTTCACATTCTAACAATTCTTCAAGCTCAGTACTTTGATACATAGTCTCAGAAACTGATATATCTATAAACTCTTTGATTAACTTTTTCATGCAGGGGATACCACAAATACAAGCTCCTATTAGGAGCAATCCCACACAAATGGCAATCAAGATGTTCATTAGGATGGAACCCCACCCCTCAAATTCTGGAAGAAGTCCGTCAGAGGGTTTGGGCCTGGCTTGGTCATGGCCGACGCCTGCTGTATCACCTCAAGGTGGTTGTTTATCTCATGTTGATGATCTGGTATATACGCACAGCACTCTTCTTTGATTAAAGCGCACATATCACCCCTCGCCGCTAGGGTGAAGTCAAGAGCCATTCGGTTCTGGAGCACTACAGTTCTCATAGCATTCAGTTCATCGGTTATCAGTTCAAGAGCAGAAAAAGTTGCATTACTCATTACTTCGAGAAGTTTGGACAGTTTTCGCAGCTCCCAAATCGATTTCACTGCGCCATATGCAGGTAATATGCCTGCCCACGATATAACAGCATCACTCAAGTCCATGTGCGTCAGTTTGGTACCCACAGTATGATGGTCTTTCCAGCCCACCTCGATCTGTCCCACTAGATTTTCAGGCTTTTTGACAGCTTTCTTGGTCACATCTCGGGTATTTCGAATATTACCATGAGGCAAAACTGCAGTGTGTCGTATGGCCGGGACCAGGTACCCCAAAAAACAACTGCCCGACCAATTCTCAGGTAACCATTTATATGCTTTTTTACCACACACAAAATAACAATCCTCTACCTTAGTAGTTACTTTGTTACGAAATGGCTGCCCTGCATGAAACATTTTCCTATCTATTACAGATAATTGTTTAAAAAGTACAGGATTACGTTGCACTTGGTCAATAGTCTTATGCATGGACTCAAGAAATGAGTCATAGTTTGAACTACAAGTTCCATCCATTTTGTTTGCTTTGGTATAACATTTATAATGTACAGTCACATTACACTTGCTCCAACCCACTTGAATTGTGTCATTCTTATAAAAACATACAATTCCCTTTTGTGTCACAGGCAAATACATTGCTACCTTATCATATGCTTTAATAGCTACTGTGTCATAAACCAAATTTTTCCAGGTCTCATTGACCCCTAGGGGGACTGCAGTCATTAATAACCCCCCATATGCTGTTGGTATGGCTGTGCAAATCCAGCAGTTCGAAACATTGAAAGTCTCAGCATACACACGTGTAATTGCCTGATAAGTGTTAAAGTTTGGGTACCAGTCTATGTTCGGCTCATCACGTTTAATCAGTTCAACTTTTGTGGCAGGAAAAAGGAAAGGCCACAACAAAAAGAACAATGTTATCAGTATAGCTACCAGAATAATCATGCAAGTTTTCTGAGGTTGTTCTGTGTCTCTGTTTGCCCTATACCTGGTCATTTTGTTCTCGTTGTACAACAGTAACAAGGTTTTTGTCCAGTTCAAAGTTCTTAACCAGTTTACAGTGTGTCAAATGAATCCAGGATGCTCGCTCCACGATCTTGACTGCAGTGGGTGCCGACAGTAGTACCTGGTACGGCCCTTCCCACTTCGGAGAACTCCAGTTTTTTCTCTTCACTATCTTCACACAGACCCATGTGCCTGGGGCTACTGCTGCTTCTGATGGCTTCGTTTGCTCTTTATCTGAAACAGAATTTAACTGCAAAAGTTTGTTATTCAAAAATCGCCTCATATACCCTGCAAGCGAACTGTCAGCCTCCTGCTCTGCAGACATGAGAGGTTTCCATTGAGGTGTATAATATGCCCTCCCAAACAAAACTTCAAAAGGAGTTAACCCTTTTGCATTTGGAACAGTTCTCATACTCAACAGTGCCAGACGTAAACAGTGCACCCAGTTCTTTTGTGTCTCACTAATCAATTTTCTAAGCTTATTCTTCAACACCCCATTATGCCTCTCTACTAATCAAGCAGATTGGGGGTGGTATGCACAATGGTTTTTCAGCGATATCCCGAAATAGCGACTAAGTTGCTGTATTGTTTGATTTACAAAGTGTGTGCCATTGTCACTATAAATCTTTTCCGGTATGCCAAATCTAGGAATAATTTCTTTAACAAGGACTTTTGCAACAGTAGCTGCATCTGGATTTTTTGTTGGAAAAGCTTCCACCCATTTGGAAAACATATCTATAATGACAAGGCAGTATTTCTTATTTTCGCATTTGTTCAGTTCTATAAAATCCATACAAATAGTATGAAACGGATACGGTGGTATAGGGAAACTCCCTTGCTTAGGTTTCAATGCCCCTTGTGCATGATGCTTGTTACAAACATGGCATGCTGCACAAAAATCTTTTGTGTAATTTGTAAATCCATACGTCATAAACACTCAATTCACTAACTGTACCATCCCCCCTGTTGAGACATGGCACTGCCCATGGCTCAACAAAGCTGCATATCTAAACAAGTTAGATGGTAAGATTGGTTTATTTTCTTTGGAGATGTACAGTCCCTTCTCAAGGATTGCTCCTCGTTTTATCCACTTTTGTTTTTCTACATTTGTAGTAAGTGTCTGCATTGTTTTTAACATTTCTAAATCTAAAATCTCAGATGGTTGTAATTCCTCACTCAAAAGAAAAACTTCTGAAGCTGAAGCTGCTTGTTTTGCAGCTGTATCAGCCCTTGCATTACCTTTTGAAATTCTATCCTGTTGCTTGGTATGAGCTACACATTTGCAAATAGCTACTTTCTGAGGTAACTGAATAGAGTCTAACAAATCTAAAATAAATTGCGCATGGTTAATTGGTTTACCAGTAGATGTTATCATTCCTCTATTTTTCCACTGCTGCGCAAAAACATGTACAGTAGAAAAAGCATACTGACTGTCAGTAAAAATGTTTACTTTCTTACCTTTTGCTAAGGTACATGCCCTTGTCAGGGCAATCAATTCTGCTGCTTGTGCAGATAAGTTGTGTGGTAAAGACTTTGCTTCTAAAATCTCGGTATCAGAAACTACTGCATACCCCACTAGATTCTGTCCTGCAGGACCCCTCCTGCACGAGCCGTCCACATAGTATGTCACCTCGGCATCATCTAAGGGAACATCTGTAAGGTCTTTTCTAGGTAGTGTCTTTTGCTCAATCTCCTGCAGGCAGCAGTGTGGTTTGCCTTCTGCAGGGGTTGGGAGCAAGGTTGACGGATTCAAAGTAGTGCATCGTTCAATTGTCATATGAGGTTGGCTCAACAGTATAGTCATACATGAAAGATGTCTAGCAGGAGAAAGATATACTACTTTTTCTTGCAGTAAAATAATCGCGACTGCATGAGGCACTCTCAATGTGAGAGGGTGGAACAATACTACTGAGGCTGAAGCCTGCACTGCCATTGCAGCTGCGACTACTGCTTGTACACAGTGGGGCAAGGATCGCGCCACTGGGTCTAGCTGTGATGAATAATAAGCTATGGGGCGTTGTTTGTCCCCATGCTGTTGTGTTAACACTGATGTCATATAACCTTGCTTACAATCTACAGTTTGGAAAAATCATTTATGATAGTTTGGCAATCCTAAAACTAAGGAAGACGCTATCAGTTGTTTCAGTTTGCAGAAAGCTGATTCTGCTTCTGGTGTCCACTGTAATAAATCCTGTGCTGCCATCGGCTTTTTGAATATCAAATTAGTCAGCGGAGCAGACTCCAAAGCATAGTTTGGTATCCAACTCCGACAAAAGTTAGTAGTACCCAGGAAGGACATCATTTCCTTCTTGGTAGTTGGTTTAGGTGCTTGTAATATTGCTGTTTTTCTGTCTTCATCTAATATTCTGCCTTCTTTGGATATTACATATCCCAGGTATTTAACCTGTTTTTTCCAAAGTTGCAGTTTGTTTTTGTTTACCTTGTGTCCTTGAGTGGCTAAAAATTGTAATAATGCTATGGTATCCTCTCTGCATTCTTGCTGGGTGGGGGCTGCCAGCAGAATGTCGTCTACATAAAGTAAAATCTGACTACCTTTCGGTGGGATAAATCCCGCCAGGTTACGTGCCATTTCTTGTGCGAATATTGTTGGACTTTCACAATATCCCCGTGGTAGTCTCTTATATGTATACCGTTTCCCCTGAAATGTAAATGTAAACCAATGTTGGCTATCTGGGTGTATCGGTATTGAGAAAAATGCATTGCTAATATCTACCACAGAAAAATACTTTTGTTGAGGTTTCAAATCATTCAATAAAGTGTGTGGATCTGGCACCTTTGGTGCCCTGGGTATAACTGCGTCATTTACAGCTTGTAAATCTTGGACCATACGCCATTCCCCATTTGCTTTCCTAACAGGAAATAAGGGTGTATTACACGGTGAATCAGGGGATTCTATTAAGACTCCTTCCTTAAGTAAGGCTGCTATTATAGGTTTGATTCCTATTTCTGCATCCTTTCTTAAGGGATACTGTCTCTTTTGAGGTCTAAATGCTGATTTTGGCGTAATAGTAACTGGTCCTGCTGTACGAATAAGTCCTACATCTGATTTCCCTGTTGACCAGAGAGTCTCTGGTATGTCTTGCAAGGCTTTTTCCTCTTCCTCTAGTAAGAGTGCTACTCAGCTATCCTGACTTGCCTGTGAGTGCACAGCTGGGTGTGTCTGTGTTATCCAGTTCAATTTCTGCTTTTGTACTCCTTGTTCAGAGAGTTCTAACTCTGTCTGTTTTTCTCACCTTGTGACTTTTTCTCCTAGGTCTGCCCACTTCAAATTTCTATCTTTAGTTAAGCTTACATGTGTTAATCGATTAGATTTGTAGAGTGCTAGGAATTCCTGGGGCTATGAACAGCTTACTACACTGTTTCCTTCTGTGTCCCAGTACAAATTTCGTAATACTAACCTATTAGCATGGTTTCTAAACAGTTCTTGCTCATATTCTTTATCAGGTCCTGGTCTGTTATATAGAGTGCAATGCAACAAATGCTGTTTATCAGTGTCAAGGGAGGGGGATTTACTGATGGCTACGTTCATCAGTTCTTCGGTTACTGCCCCTGGACCAGTCGTAACTAAGTCCTGGCTGTACTAATAAAATGTTTCACCCTCTGGTCGCACTACAAAAGTATCCATTTGCCGCTGTGCTTCCATACCCTGCATAGTTGGAACTACGGCTATGCCAAATATCTGCATTAAGTCTCTGCCCAAGAGATTCAGTGGGCATTTTGCAGAAACAACAATTTTGCTTTTCTGGGTCATCCCTGAAACAGGGTCAGTTATCGCTATGTTATGGGAGAGTGGCTCCCGATACAGCTGTCCATTAGCTGCTTTCACCAATATGTAGTCTAGTGATTCTGAATTTTCCGGTAGTTTGGAAGGATGTATCAGGGTCCGTGAAGCCCCTGAGCCACACAGAAATTTGACTTCCCTCCCCTCTACCAGAAGTGTAACTTCCGGTTTTGTGTCTGCTAAGTAGAGCTCTAAACTCAATAATGCTAAATCCAAAATTTCATTTTCTTCATTATCTATGAATTCATGTACATCCTCTATCCCTTCTGTCACATCCTCTACTCTTTCTACAACATTTGCATTCGTCTTTTCTTGTTTATTCCTATCCAGTGATTCTTGACTATCATATAGTCATTCCTCACCCTCCTTATCTTCCGTGGTTACCTTCTTATTTAGTCTGCAATCCCTTGCCAAATCTCCCTTTTTCCAGCATTTGAAACATTCACCCCTTATCTTCCTTTCTTCAAAGTCTTCTGATCGTTTATCAGATTGTTTGTTTCCCTGGGTATTTTTCTTACCCTTCTTCCCAGTTTGTACTACAAAGACTTCTGACCGGTCTTCTACTGCAAATACTTGAGTTTTCTTTTTCTTTTTGCTATTAAAATGCCTTTCAGCATGTCTTGCATATTCAAGTAATGACTGTAATCTACTTGTTCGATGATCTACCATGTGCTTTGTAATAAAGCTGCTAATGGGCGCAATACTGCCTTTTAAAAATGCAGTCTTTAGCTGTTGCTCATATGGGGAATCATGTGTTTGATCTTCAGGTACCTGCATTCCACAATGGTTATTAAAACATTCCAATAATCTGGCATAATATCTATCAACAGTTTCACCTTCTTGTTGTATGCATTGATTAATGCAAGTCCAATCAGCCCTAGGCTTCCATTTCTCAGAGATTCGGTCTGTCAGACCTTTCACTCTGTTGTCCAGTTCTGCATTACTATGTGGGAGTGGCCTAAGCTCTGCATCATGGGGATTCCAGTTGCCACTGATCATGTGCCAATCTGGACCCACAATTTGTCTAACTACTTTTTCTACTTCTTCTCCATTCAAATGGTAACTTAACCTCATGCCCTGTAAGTCTTCTAAAAATTTTCTAAAATTAACTTTTGGATGGGGAATTCCCTCTGTGGCTTTCTGGATGTCTTCCTGTGTCCACGGTCTTTATACTAGAAGAGTCGGATCCTGTCCTGCCTGTGGATTTGGTACTTCTATGAGTGGACATATTTCTTCCTCACTCATAGCTTGTGAATTTCTATTTATTTCATATAATTCAATATCCCCTCTCAAGTTGCGTGTTCGAGACCTGGTCTCGACAGGATCCCTGACAAATGGTTTTGATTTTGCAGGAACAGCTGGGTATAGCGGAGGTGGATCAGCTTGTCCACTCGCTTCATATTCTGGTAAGGGAAGCGGAAGGGGCGGAGGAGGGGCTGTTGCTATTACCAAGTTATTGTCTTCTTTATCTAAGAACATTGCTTTTGAATTTTTTGCCTTTTGTTCCCTGCGGTTTGCTTCCTCAAGCCACCTGTGTGCCTGAGGAACTCCTAATTGTCGTTGCTTTTTTAGCTGACCTTTCGCATCTGTTTTAAGTTGTCTAACAAGTTTAATAAGTGAAGATTTATCTAAATTACCATCAAATTTGTATTTATCGACCCATTTTGTATAATACTTAACATTATCGGCACGCTGTAATTGCATATATTTCGCATCTTCGGTTAAGGGCGGGTCTCGGGAACTTTTCGTGCACTGATTTCCAATGTATTTTTTAACTAAGTTAAAAAATTGTTACGTAACCCTTCTTATCATGTGGTACCACGATTTTACACCTTTTTCACAGTTTATCTAGAATAACTGTCTACCTATTCTGTTTACCTGATCTATGACAAGACAGCAATCTTTTTGTCCCTGATCTGCACATGCAAATTTTACTGACAAAACAGTACTGTAACAAGTCCCTGATCTAAAACAGAAAAAAGGTAAATTCCTCCTTACCTGACCCTCCGTGAGTTGATCCACCAGAACGTTGACTCTTCCTCCAATCCCAGATCAGAAACAGTGGCTGGCCTCTTTCGAACGACAATTCAGTCGGAGGTCTTTCAAAACAGAAGAGCCGATGTGGCCACTTCTCCGTACAGGTACATGCCACCGGGCCCAATTCTGATCTGGGCCTAGAGTGAGAGGTACTTTCCGGTCCGAAGGACCAAACTGTCAAAGGAAAAATATACTTTAAAAATGATCAAAACACGGTAGGTTCAGGTTAAGGCACTTTAATCTTACAGCAAGGAGACAAAAACGTGCTAATACAGAGTTTGTCTAACTAGCAACAGGAAATGCTAACATTTTTATACACTTTCTAATAAGACATTGCCTACCAAGCTGACTTAGTGAATCACAAGTTCTGTCATTATCATTTAGTAATAATTGTTTTAACAATATTCTGCTGATTTATCAATTTTTGTGAGAAACTTCCTAAGGAAAACAACGTGGCCTTGGCTACCACTGGTTAGATATATGCAATGTTACCATTTAAGGTACTATGGCTAATTCGAGCACAAAGCAAGTAGTTCATTTCTCTAATAATCCTTTGTCTATGTTATCTCTAAACCTTTGCAGCTGCACATGTTATCATACTTCGAGCAGAGCTGATTGTTTAAAATCATTACATTTACAGAATATAGCATTGTTCATTCATTTTCTCCTGACCTAGCAGATAATCACCTGCTTTTCAAGTACATTTCCAAAAACCATAAACATGAATATTGCTGTGCTAGCAATTACTAGGTCAGAGGGCATCTTGCAAGTTTCAGAAAGCACACTGCAGTTTCAAAAAAAATCTTTTCAGTCTCATATGAAACTCAACTGTATATAAAACAGTGCATATAAAATAGAATGAAAAACATGTTAACTTATTTAGTTTCTAATTAGCATTAAGCATACACACATTAATACATATTTTTCTGACAAGAGGACTCCATTCCCTCTGCTTCCCCCAGAGGATTTTTCTTTTGGGGAAACCTTACATACTCTAAGGGAGCATTTCCACTGGGAAAGCCAGGATTTTTCTGATTCAAAAAAGAGGCTTAGGGATTTCTTACTCCTACCTCAGCATAGGCCTTTAGCTATTCCTCCTGTGCTACACATTGTTGATGATGCTTTTTTGGAATCTAGTTTGGCCCCTGATTCCTTGCCTCCTGCTCCCAGAAAATCTGACAGGTACTACAGGGTCCCTGAGTCACACAAGTTCCTTTTTAAAAATCCTATTGCAGATCCAGAGACTATTTCACAGGGGCCCAAGGGCATTACGGCTTCTACTGCTAAAAATCCTGCCCCTTCTGATAGAGACTCCAGGGCGCTGGATAGATGGGGTAAGAAGGTTTACACGTCTGCAACCTTGGCCATTAGGGCTTTAAACTGCTAGTTTCATATGTTAAAGTATCAGCAACATGTTATTGGATTGCTTAAACAGAAAATGATGTTGATTCCTGACTGTGTGGAAAATAAAGAATTACAGGATTTAAAGCATTCTGCTGAACAAGTTGGAAAACATACTTTGCAATGTGGTTTTGATTCATTAGAGGCCTCTTGCAGGGCTGCTGTCACTGGGTCTGTGCTCAGAAGGCATGCTTGGTTAAAGGAGCAATCTTTACCTGATCATGTTAAAGCTAAAGTGTTAGATGCTCCCTTAAATCAGGACCGCCTGTTTGGCAACAAGGCTGAGGAAGTTCTTAAAAAGATGGAAGATAAAGCTAAATCTATGCAAACTGTTAAAGATTTCTTACAAGTTCAGCCTCCTAGATTTAGTAGGCACTGGCCCTCTAAGAATTGGTCCTTTCCAGCCCCTTCCAGGTCTACTCAAGCCAAACCTAGACACAGCAAAACTCCCAGGTTTCAGTCCCAGGGGACACACAGAACTAAGCAGTGGGGGGGCCTCCACTTCCAACTCTGGGAGTAACAAGACTCCCCCCTATGGTAAACTGTCTCAATGACTTCCTTTTAATATTTCCAAGCACTTATCAACTGACTGCCCCTTTGGGGGAAAGATTGCTCTTCATGCAAAGAACTGGGAACTCATTACCCAGGACAAATGGGTTTTAAATATAGTGTCTCAAGGATACAGATTTCACTTCCACATGTTGCCAATATCAAGTGGGGTGGCCGGACCTACCCCCAAATCAGTGGCCAGAGGCCCAAAAACAAGTACTTTCTCTCTTAAGCATGGGGGCTATTCAACTGGTACCAGAAGAAGAAAAGGGACAAGGTTTCTACTCAAGACTTTTCCTGGTACCCAGAAACGACAATTCATGGCGTCCTATCCTGGACCTGTCTACTCTAAACACCTTTTTGGAGATTCCAAAATTCAAGGGGTCCAGAGAAGTAAATATTGTGGGAAGAAATATCCAGGGAATTGTTATGGCTAGGCTTGCATAGGTCCTAGGGCCGTTAGCCTAGTACCAAACTATGAACCTGAATTTTAATATTATTTAGAGGAAATGATTAGGAATCATATGTGATATTATTCATTACATCACCATTTATATTTATTTATTCTAATTTGTTAACTGGGATGGAGCACTAATATTACTGGACTTATTTCAATCTCATTCCAGGGATATAATATGTGAATTAGGCAATTTATTATATGAAATTCACAAAATAAGACAAGCGAGGATCCTACTTAGCTAAAGGACAGTAACAATTTGAATTTCATATTCCAAAACAGACAATGATATTCCCTCAGACAGATCATTATTTAATTAGACAAATGGTGGTAGACACATGGTAGATTTATTTAGTTAATGCTATATTGCTTTTTTGAGGATATGATGTTTTAAATCAATATTTTTAACATAGTTTCTGAAAAAAAAACAGACAAAAGTTGATGCAATAAATGAAAAAAAAATAATGCCTATTCAGGTCAGTAAAACATGATTTTTTATATGCTTTCCTTCTCTTCTCTCTGTTCTCAGGTTACTTCTAAAAGCAAAAGAAAATAGAGTAAACCTCATCTTGATAGACCCCTTTGGGTCAAGGAAACCATGGTTGTCCCAGACAATGTTGTTAAGCAAACAGGCATAACTTGTTCTATCATCTGCTTTCATGCTTGCTTTTAACTCAAAGAAGGAGAAACCTGATACATTGAGAACTAAAGGGCCTCAAGTAAATATCCTGGAGAACAGAAGTTTGGTCTTATGTTGTTGCTCCTTCCTACCCACATTGTTACAGATCCTACAGAGGGACAAGAAGCTAAAAGTCAAAGCGTTTACCTAGAAACATGGAAGAGATGCTCTATATTATGTGGAGATACTTTTATGAGTACTCAAACTATAGACCAATTGCCCTCCTTTCTCCCTTAGCAAAAATAATGGAAAAATGTATTCACCAACAACTTTTACAGCATCTCTCTCAAAACAACATAATAGCAAACTGTCAACACGGTTTCAGACCACATCACAGTACTACCACTGCTCTCCTATCATTTGTAGATACTATCAACAGGAACCGCAACAACAACCTTCTCTCTTCTGCTCTTTTCATTGACCTCTCTAAAGCTTTCGATATGGTCAACCACTCCATTTTAATTAACACTCTTACATCCCTCTCCTTTGATAATCTTGCCATTAACTGGTTTACATCCTACCTTGGCAATAGACAGCAAGCAGTTCGTTGGGAAAACCAAATTTCCTCACTCACACCCGTTTCCATCGGTGTACCTCAAGGCTCCATTCTAGGACCTCTTCTCTTCTCCCTGTTCATCAATGATCTTCACTTAGCAATTCCTCAATCTACCTGCATTCAATATGCAGATGACTCCACCCTTATCTGCTCTGCTTCATCTCCTAATGAACTTTCATCTATTACTCAAAATGTCTTCAACACTGTAGAAACTTGGTTCACCAGACGCAACCTCCTCCTCAATGCCAAAAAAACTAAACTTCTCCTTTTCTCTCCTAGCACTAGGTCCACCCCCTTGGACTTCACCATCTCCTCAAATAATGCCACTCTCATTGCTCCTGATCCAACAACAAAATTATTAGGAATAACAATTGATAACAACCTCTCCTTTGACCAGCATATCAACAACACCATTAAAACAGTCAATAGAAAAATAGGAAGCCTATATAGAATTAAACCTTTCCTAACATCATCATCCAGAGCCAAGATTGCCCACTCTCATCTTTTGTCTACTCTTCTTTATGCCTCACCAATTTTTACTAACCTTAAGAAAGCCAACCTTAACAAACTGGCTACTTGCTACAACAACATTGCCCGTTTTGCCACTAGTAACCCTTTTAGAACTCATCACTGTATTAACCTGAAACTTCTAGGCTGGCTTGAACTACAAAACCTTCTGTTAATCCCTCAACTCACTATTGCCCATAAAATCTTATACCAACCAATCAAAACCCTATTCTAACTAAACTTTTAATCCCTTATAACAACCTAAACTCCCTTCGCTCATCCAGTAAACTTATGGCTACTATAACAAAGACTTATAATTCTGCTGGTGACTCTCTCTTCAATAATACTGTAGGAAGGAACTGGAATCTGCTTCCTAGCGACATAACACTTACTACATCTCTGCCTCTCTTTAAACACAAAATCAAAGATTACTTCCAAAGCCACTGGCTCTGTTCCTGTTCAAAACCTGACTAATCCTTTACCTCCTCTGCGCTTTCCTACTACTCTGCACTTTCCTACTACTTTACTTTCCCTCTCTCTTTACTGTATCTGCTTCAGTCTACCTCCTTTTAGAGTATTTTGTTTCTTCTTTCCTCTATGCTAATCTCTCACAACTTTCTCTTCTCTTTTCTTATACTGCTTCCCTTCCTCCTCTCCTATTTTAGTGCTTCTCTTTCTCCTTCTGTTACTAAGATTAGTTCTTTAATATTATTAATCAATTTTGCTCTCTGTTTTGTGCCTTGTTCTTGATGTTATTTCAGCTACTTAATGTTATTTTTAGAAATGTGATACTCTCTTTGTATATATCTGTTATTGGGTACTATATTTTTTATTTGTCTTTTCATCTATGATGATTTTGTCCATTTGCTTGTCTATTGTAACGTTTTTTGTTCAAATTTATGTGGAGCTTTTCTCCCCGGGCCTCTACTGAAAATGGAAATGTATCCAGCTAGACTAGCCCGGTCAACAAA
>NC_056747.1:1098496494-1098556494 GCF_019279795.1 Protopterus annectens
TCTTTTCAGGCTTCCACTGAAAATGGGTAGTTCCCAACTGGAATTCTGCTGTTATTAAATAAAAATAAATACAATGAGAAAACTCTGATTTTCCATGTCTTTTATTACACTTTATCATTGGGACTTCATATTTTGAAATCCAAATTGACTGAAAAGGAAAACGCTTGAATGATGCTCCCAAAAAGAAACAGACTTTGGTGATATTCTTAAAGGGCTTTAGATACTCGACCAAACCTTGGGGTAGCATGTTACTTGATAACTTTTACTGAGAACCCTGACTAAAGTGAAGGTTTACAGCAGCTCCAGCAATGTTCTGAAGAATAACCACACAGTGGCTCAGGAGATGTCACCCCCTCACTGCCTTCTTGATCATTGAGCTCCCTCCACATCACTCATCAGTCTTCTCAGTGCCATGGGTGAGAGCCAACCACAGAAGCCATCACAGATCCAGTGTTTTTTTTTTTCTGTTAGCCCTAACTGCTTTACATATATTTGTTTCTGCACTCTGGAGGTTGGGTATACAATGGGCATGGTGTTTACTGGATTGCCCCTCACTTCTGCACGTGGTGCAGACCAACTTGCATACCCTGTCCCCTACCAGGACGTGTGCATGAAGTCTCCCTGGTCACCAGCATGGCGGTCATGTCTGCATACAAAGCATTCTCCCAAGTACATGCTGACGCATCCCTCTTCCAAGGGTGTGCATGTCTATTCTCCCTGCCTGCGTTATCAAGCATACATGCTACTAATCAAACTCAGGTCACATAGACTATATTCAGGGCTTTATCCCTCTATACCACCAGCACATGCCAGAGATTAACCTCTTTCCTCTGATCCTGGAAGATCAGAAGGGCTGTGGGCTATAGCACCATGAGACACTTGGAACTATGCATTAAAAGTGGCATATGTTTTTTAACATCTTTGTTAAATCATCACACTTTAAGTTGCAACTTAGGTTTATAAACATTAACAAAGAACAACAAAAGGGCAGAAAAGTTACTATCACACACTGATATCCACTAAAGATAAGTATTCTTAATGATACTGTATAAAATATGTTACCTTTCAATGCATATTAATCAGACTGTGCAGTATGTGTTAAAATAAAATGAACAAAAAATACATAAATACTAAAGGCAACTCAGCTGTAAAAAATAATAATTAAAACAATAGCATTGCATCATGGGTATGCTTCCACTTCCTTTTTGACAGTCTTGCTATGTAAAATCTGTTGTTATAAATATTAATATTTTCTGGATTTCCAAGTGTGCTTTGTCACTAAAGCAGCATATTTCAGTAAAAAAATATCTATTCAGAAAATAGTATTATGGGCAAGTAAATAAAAAGATTCATATGCACTGTTTAAATCAGTGCTAAAAGTCTACATTAACATACATAATTGCAAATTAGTCCCCTGACGTTATCAATAACACATCCACGAAACTCGTATTTAAATGTTTCCTAAATATAACTACAAATCATCAGTTTATCTTCAGACAAACTTCAAAAACACAGTATATTCCTTATAGCATCTTCTGACAAAAAACGTAATCCAGCATTAAAACTTCTATATACACACACACACATATACATATATATATGTGTATATATATATATATATATATATATATATATATATATATATAAGGGTTACCTTCATTACATCGACAGACCATTTCATTGAAACCCATTTCACTGACAACTAGTACTTGCAGGAATTTAAGGCAAATAACAGGTATCTGTCCCCTTCCTCAATGTAGTGCGACCCTGGAGTTAGTATATATATAGTTGGGTGTGTGGGGGGCACAGCTCCCCACATTGGGGGGTGTGGGGGTAAAGCCCCCCACCTATTTTGATTTAAATTCTGTACTTTTTGTGTTATATTCTTCTTTTAAACCAAAATAGGTGGGGGGATGTGCCCCCCACATCCCCCAACTATATATATATATATATATACTAACTCCAGGGTCGCACTACATTGAGGAAGGGGACAAATCCCTGTTATTTGCCTTAAATCCTGCAAGTACTAGTTGTCAGTGAAATGGTTTGTCAGTGAAATGGGTTTCAATGAAATGGTCTGTCAATGTTATGAAGGTAACCTATATATATATATATATATATATATATATATATATATATATATATATACATACACACACACACACACACACACACATACACATACATATATATATTGTCGCCTCACAGCAAGAGGTTCTCTCGTTCGATTCTCGGCTGGAGCGCCTTCTGTGAGGAGTCTGCATGTCCTCCCCATGGTCGAGTGATGTATAAAGACACGCAGGTAGGTGCGTGCATGAATGGGTGTGCCTTCTTTGAAGGTTGGGCGTCGGGCTGGCAACTGGGCACCGTAAAAATCCACTGCCAATCATTAACGGACCGGAATTCCGCTTTGGTGACCCCTAACTGGGAAAAGCCGAAAGACATTACTTTTAATCTGTAGTAAGAAAAATGTAGACAGTTCCAAATTTAATTTGTTTTTTACTTGCTCAAGTGTAAAAAGATTAGTGTCCATAGGGCATGAAAAAATAAAAACCTCTTGATTTTTTTTTCCAGCATGGGAGAATCCTGTAAGCACATTTGTTACTGAAACATGCACTGAGCCTGCAGTTCTGGAGAAAACAGAGTTGTTTACCTGCCTGAGGGGTGTGGCCCCTCGACTATATTGTTTCTGTTGCTTGAGAGGTTCTGTCATACCACTGGTGTTCATTTTTCAGAATTCAAAAAGACTGGTTGTGACAAGTAATCATTCTACTGTTTTCTGTAAGATCCTGTGCGTGTTTGTGTGTGTGTGTGTGTGTGTGTGTGTGTGTGTGTGTGTGTGTGTGTGTGTGTGTGTTTGTGTGTGTTTAAGGCCTCCATTTCTTAAAAAAAAAAAAAAAAAAAAACAGACTATCATAGCAGTGACTTTCCTACTGCTTGCTACAAAATCCTGCACAGTACTCTATGTAAAACTATGTGTCTTAATATGTATGTCATTTAAAGATAAAAAAATATAAAAGGAGGAATATGTACAGTAAAAATGTCTTTTCAAACCTCATCATTACTTAAAACATAATTTTATTATACATTTGAGTGGCCAGAGTCACATGTCCTGTAATACGTCAACTAATTTATCAAAATTTATAGTTTGCTGGAAGAAGATCTTAAATCTCCTATCCTGTTCCCCTATGTTGTATGTCTGACAGCTCATGCTCTCTGCATGTATATAGGCCACAAAGGCAAATATACTGCTACCATGTACACTTTGGAGGATTACAGCTGTTGTCACATGCATGTTGTTATTCACCCTGACTGTGGAGGTGTGATAGACACAGCACAGGATTTGACTGCCAGTGTACAGCAACTCCCTCCCAGTAATGTACATCGCTCCAATGGAAAGCAGTAAGTAGTACAGCACAAATGAAACAAGTACCATTTTCCATTTTCTTAGCTCTTTGTAAGCATGTTTTACTTGCATTAGTTACTAAGCACATTCTAAATAAGTGCTGTAAGGTTTGCTATCCAGCAGTCTTCAGTAACACAGTGAGGCCTGCAGTGACCACACCTACTTTCATTATGGAAATTTGTGACCCTTAGTGCACTCCTTCTGCAAATGAGCCTCATCTGAATGCATGTTCTTTAATTGCACATTTAACTTGCGCTGCTATAAGAGGCTTGTTAACTTTGTGAACTTGCATATTTACCTATGACATGCATAGAGCATGCTTGAGGGGGTCAATGACCATGGCAGAGGTGAGGTTAAACATATTGTAGCATTATGACCTACAGAGGTGCTGAAGAGCAAAATTATTTACAAATGTTGGCACTGTGATGTCTGTACACGTCTCCCATCCCATTGGTCACACACTAACACCATCATGCCAGCAATGTGTTTTTACTCCATACATAGGTAGCATCATGGCTGATTATACTACTGAAAGGCATGAAGATGCACATCATGTGCTAACAATAACAGCATGCATGACCAAGGGAGAGTGATCATATTTCTCTGGATTGTGACCTGGTGAATGACCATGGCTTCCAGTACACATATGGCGGTAGGGCTTCCAGATGATACCCTAAAGAAAGTAAAACCTTTCTGCATTTGCCGAAGAGAGACCAAAATGAGTCCCTGACTGAGGACTCTTAAGAGGGTCCCCAGTATAAAGCAGACACTGGCACAGTCTTACCAGGGTGGTAACTGCTGCATCTGGCATAAGCCACTCTCGTGAGCAGTGCTAGCACAATTTCAGTGACCTACAGAAGTACCATCCTAACCTTCTGAGCCAATAAGAAGAGATCAGAGAGAGATAGAACCCTGACATGTATTGTTAGTAAAAAAAGGAAAGGTCCAAAGACTGGATAAACGCTTGGTTTACACCTCAAAGCAGTAGCAAAAATAAAATAAAACAAACTGACCATGGGTGAATAAGTTCCAAGTTCAAAGTTCCAAAAAGATAAAGTCACTAGAATAAGTTACTGGAAACCTAATTTTCATATTATTACCACTATGTATGATATTTTCTTCTCCAGTGACTTCTGAGAAGAATGGTTTACCTCTATTACCTCAGTTCTCATTCATATTCTTAATACTACTATCAATGTCTCTGTTACTATAACCTCTATCCTTAAATTCTTTTTTTAGTAATGATACTGTCTTATTTAAGCCTTCATTAGTATTATGTAAGCAACTGGCTCTCATAAATTATAGTTTCATAGTTTCATAGTTTAGTACTAGGCTATCTGCCCTGGGGCATTTGTAAGCCTAGCCATAGTGATGTGGCTTTCGCCACCCCATAAAATGGTACAAAAATGCACAGAATAGATTTAGAATACTGTGCCTTTGTCTAGTAGTGACACAGTGAAGGTCCCCTTATATAATAGAATTAGTTTACTGTGCCCCTGTCTAGTGGTGACACATATGTGTCCCTTTATGACATTTCTATGTACATGTCCAGGATGCATACTTGCTTTAAGAATTGATTTAAGAATATGAATGAGAAATGAGGTAATAGAGGTAAACAATTCTTCTCAGAAGTCACCGGAGAAGAAAATATCATACATAGTGGTAATAATATGAAAATTAGGTTTCCAGTAACTTATTCTAGTGACATCAGGAGATTCTGTGGGATCTTTGAAAAGAACTGGAATATTCTGCACTCAGTGCAAGAGCTGCACAATATTCTAGAGGATAAACCCAGTTTTTCTTTTATCAATAAGAAATCTTTAAAAAGACAGCTCTGTTATAAATCAAGCACCTCAAAACAGTCTATATCATCACAAAGAATAGGAACACTCCCCTGTAGAAACTGCATGGCCTGTAATTACGTGTATAACAAATCTGTCTTCCAGCACCCTACCTCAACTTTCACCATTGAGATTAATTTCTATGCAGACTGTAAAACACAAAACTTAGTTTATTTTAGTTTCTGCACTAAATGCTTTGCATTTTACATAGGCAAAACCAACAGGTGCCTCAAAGAACGTGTGCTTGAGTACCTGAGGGATATAGCTAATAAAAAAAGACACTACTGCTCTGGCAAAACATGTACAAGCAGATAATTCACAGCATGTTTTTAACTTTATGGTGATAGAAATTATTAACAAAATAATAGAGGAGGGGATATTAAGAATAAAGTGGAAGAGGCAGAACAGAAATGGATTCTGCAACTACAGGTAGATAAGCCCCCAGGGTTAAATAGTGCAGTCTCTTTGAAACCCTTTTTGAAATCAAGACCATTGAAACATTGAATGAAGCAGCTTTTATACTTCTGTTTTTTAACATATGTGTTTTTAACAAAAAAATGTTTTTAATATATTTATATTTTTGTTCTTAATGAATTGGTAATGACATCACAGAGTAACAGCTCTTTGATTGGATATGTTTTGATTTAAATTTATTGTCTTGATGTATGTGAATGAGTCTGAAGAAGTGATTAGTTGTTGAATCGCGAAAGCGCTTACTCCTGTATTTCTCATTAAAACTTTATCTTTTTGGAACTTTGAACTTGGAACTTATTCAGCCGTGGTCAGTTTGTTTTATTTTATTTTTGTAATGTATTGTTAGTAAGCTTGGCAGATTCATAACCAGTTGGTTCCCTTATAATTAAAAGGGCCCTTGCTGGACATTTAACTGTGTGCTGTATTTGTTGTTCTTGTTTTTCAGCTCAAGAGGAAATATCAGAGAATGTATTCCTGTACCAGATGAAAATGGAATGTCTTTTCAGGTGGAGAAGTGAGTTTGATTTACTGCAATATATGTATTATTTAGTTATATCAGAGCAACTTAACAATAACCACTGGTATTCTATGAATAGTTAGTGGGAAACAGCTCTGTCACAGTATTTTGCACACTAAGCACACCGTGTAGATATATGATGCTTTGCACACACACATGCAAAATCTACATGTTCAAGGTATATACACATTGACTTTTTTCAGAGAGATGACAAGCTCTGTCCACATGGACAGCATGCTCACTATCTCATGGTGCTTGACACGCACAGTAGTAGGCATTGTGATGATGTGAGGTATTGCCAGCTATGCCAGGGGAAGTAGGGCAGTGGATGTGTAACATATGCCAGTATAGCTACCCGGAGTTTTGTAAAGAACTATATGTCATTTGTATATCAAACTGATTTGTACGGGTGCTTGTGTTGAAAATGTATTTGTAAAGCTGCTTGTGTTAAAATTTACCAACAGTGGGTACTGTTGGACAGAAAAGAAAGACACTTGTATGTCATATTGTATTGTAACTTTTGACATGAATATATTGTAGCACAGGATACTGGAGGAGAAGATGTTAATCTCAGTCCAGCTAACTTTGAAAAATAGTCTGAAATTAAATTACCTGGTTTAGGCCATAAAGATTGTATCTTACAGTTCTGATTGCAGCCAGAGACAAAAATATCTGTGAAAAGCAGGACTAAGAATCTTACTGCATTGTCCTTAGGGGTGAACTAATTACTACCCTGGAAGGGTGGAAGTATTTGAAATGGTTTTATATCTTCCAGATGCTATAACACATCTTAGCAAAGCTCTATGTGTGTTGCATTATGACACATAATGTCTAGATTCTGGTTCAGTTTCTAGTAAAGGGGGTAGTGTGGAAAACAGAAGTCAGATGACCAGATGTATGTGATGTCATTCTGTAATCCAGCACTGAAATTATATTTTAATACTAGATGAGACAGAAGCCTCAGGGCAGTCTGTTCTTGACACTTGACAAAGAAGGATCACTCACCCACTTCATCTTGCCTTGCTCTAGTAAGTGAACTAGGGGACAGTAATTTTTTAGATCAGTCAAGAAAATATAGTGAGATTACTTAAGTATTGCTTTTCTTTATCTGTGTGAATCTTTCCATCATTATTATTCTTAATATTTCCTGTGATTGAAACTCTGGTGTGTATTATAATTAGATATTTAGTATTTTCATGTTTTTTCATTATTTATTTTTAAATATATTTAAACTTTTCATTGTGGCTGGTCTTTTTGGAGAATATTTTAACCTTTGAGAACACTTATATTTATTTAGTGACACTGTGGCTGCTCCTGAAAGCCTTTCTGCATTGGCCAAAAACTACCATTTGTATTAGTATTAATTTTACACATTATAATTGGGTACCCTTGTAAGAGCCTTAGAGTAGCTGGCTTTGGAGTGTTCTTGTGGCAGCATCTACCTTATAGTCTGGACAGAGGGGCATAGCTGGTAAATCTGTGCCTGCCTTTCCGAGGTGTGTGTGTGTGTGTGTGTGTGTGTGTGTGTGTGTGTGTGTGTGTGTGTGTGTGTGTGTGTCAACTGCTTGGAACATGGACGCAGAGCACTGGTTTCACAGAGAGGGTGGCGGAGGCCTTCTGTTTTGAACTCAAAAGCAGTTCTAAGTTGAAACTCAAGTTATTTACAGCAGTAGAGTGGGCCATGGATAGGTAAGCATGAATATCTGAGAAGATAAGAGCTAGGTAAGTAATTAATGTGGGACAGTGACCTGTCTGCCTAAAGTATAAGGTGTAACTTTTGCCTTTGATTCATAAGAATCTTCCACAAGTCATATAAATCAAAATAAACATGAAATTTCTTGAGCATTTATTAAGAAAAAGGGATGCTAAATGATACAAGATTGCTTTTGATATTATTTGAGATACAATCCCCTATTGCCTGCCTGATGAAGGATACATCTGAATTTTTAACGACAATCAGATACTTGCACTTTTAAAACTGATTTTCCTACCAATAGGGACTGTATGAATGCCATTGTCCTACTAGCTTTTGCAAGTTGCATTTAAACTTGGACTAAGGATGAGAGCCCAGATTGTTTTTTTTTCTTCATGCTGTGAAACGGTTTTTATTTTAGAAGTACATCTTGTCTCATCAGACAAGATAATGACTTGGAACTCCTCCATGTTCAACTTACTATAAATAAAACATATAAAATCATAGATAATTACAGGAACCCCCTCTATGCCCCCTCAGTCTATACCATCTACCTAATGGGTATGGAATCCCTGTGTATAAAGCCAAACAGCAATCTCCTGGGAAAATTCAACTATCCCACCATCAACCAAAAGATGTAATACAATTTCAAACATATGCCCAGAGAGTTCTGGACTTCATAAATACAAGGTCCCTGGACCCATTAGTCCATACCCCAACCAGAGGAAATAAAATCATGGACATGGTCTTTAATATGGGATAGCTCTGTTTTGTACCTATTGTAAACTCACTCCTGGTCAAGTCAGACCACAAGTCACTCAGATTCATCTTAAAACTGAAGCCAGAAGCATCTTCCAATACTGTGGTATTCAGAAACAATGCAAAGGCTAACTGTACTAAAAGTGAGCGATGACCTGAATAAATTCAAAACCTCCTTAAGCCGTGACAATCCCTTTGTTTATGTGGAATCCTTTACTGCCAAATTCTGTCCACATGTAAATAGTTGCATGCATCTCTCCCCTCATAAATAAATACAATGCAAAATTTGAAAATAAATTCCAGTGACAGGACACTGATTTAAGCAGACTCTAAAACAAAATAACAAAAAATCATTGTATGCAAAAATAATCCAACTTTCAAAAAGCCAAAACAATCTCTTGGTAAACTAAACAAGGAAGTCTAAATCCTGATCAATCAAAGCCAGATATGAGGCAAAAATAGCCACCCAGATGAAAGATAATCACAAAGCCTTCTTTAGAAATCCCAGAAAGAATGTCCAGTACTGCACAGAGCTAACAGTAAATGATATCACAGATTTATATTAGAAGATAGACTGTTTGGAAAGTCGAACTTTGTATGGTTGAGACCATATGATCGACTTTCCAAACAGTAGAAGTCTTAGTACTGAGATCACACTACAGTGAGGACAGGGGAATTTGCTCATTTCCCCATTGTAGTATGAGCTTGGAGTTGGTATATATATATATATATATATATATATATATATATATATATATATATATATATATATATATATATAAATTGCAGGGGTGAGGGGATGCTGGGGGGCTTTCCCCTACTGCAAAAGCATAGATTTTGGAGTTGATTATATGGTCTCAAACGTATGAAGTTTGACTTCCCAAAACATCAATTTTTTAATACCCACATCTACCCTTCTCTTCAAATATCCAAGAACAAATTATCAAGGCACTATCTGAAGCCAAGAACACTACATATATGACTCTGAACAACATACTAGGCTACTTACTGGCTAGCCTGAAACACCAATTGTCAGACCCACTACAGAGACTACTCAACAGTATCCTCAAAACAGACTTGGTGCCAGATGAAAGGATGACAACAATAGGCATTCCTTTTCAGAAAGGTGGGGGCTACAACAGACCCAGGTAATTACAGCCCCATAAGCCTGAACAACCTCATGTATAAGGCTATGAAAAGGATAATTGTGAAATTGATAAATAGGAATATAGGTGACCTACAGCATCTCCTGCCCAGTTTGGATTTGTCAAGAGTAGGTCCTGCATATTTAATCCAGCTGACTTCTTCAAAAACGTCACTGAAGCAATAGATGAGAGAAAATCAGTACACACTGCCAATATGGATATTGCAAGGATGTTTGACATCATCCCACACTCAAGCATCATAGATAAACTCATCCAGTAAAATGTTAACCCATACTTAACTCATTGGATAGCAAATTGGTTCACAAATAGAGCACAGGAAGTAAAGATGGGTGGCTCTACCTTCTCCAGAAGACCTGTCACTAGTGGAGTGCCCCTGATTCACTCCTTACACCAATTTCAAAATAAATCTAAAAGAACTGTAGCTGACCAAGTTTGCAGATGATTGCAATCTTGGTGCCATCATAAACTCCCCTGAGGACACCAAGATCCTACAAGAGGGACCGACCCAAATAAATAATCGGTACAAAACCTTGGACTGAAACTAAATGCTGAGAAATATACAATTGTACCCTTTAGCAAGCATAGCTCCCTATGTAACTATCACATGGACTGCACCCCCCCAAAAACTGATCCCATAGTTTGAGATCTAGGTAAAATAGGCACCTCCACCTCTGACAGCAGACCTGTCACTAGTGGTGTTCCCCAGGGATCTGTTCTGGGACCCCTAATGTTTGGCTTCTACTTCTCAGAGGTTCAAATAAAGACAAAAGGCCTGTGGCTGACCAGTTTTGCAGATGACTAAGTTGGGTGCTGTCATTGACTTCCCAAATGATGTTAATCTGCAAGAGGGCCTCACAGCAACAAATAACTGGTGCCAACATCATGGCCTTAAGTTAAATGCAAAAAAATGTATTATCATACCATTCTGCAAAAACACGGCTTCTACTGATTACCACATCAATGGCAATCCCCTAAGCACACAACCTGTGGCAAGAGACCTGGGTAGTCAGGTGGACAACAATCTTACCTTCAACTATCATGTAGCGGCAGCGCCCAGAAAAGCTTTTTACTTGGTTCATCTCATATGTAAAGGGATTGCATGCAGAAGAAAGGAGGTTATTACTTCTCTGTACTCCTCCCTCATTAGGCCAGTAATTGAATATAACGCCCAGTTTGGTATGTACCTCTCCAAACACCTTCCCCAACTGGAAAGGCCACAGAAATACCTCACAAAGAGAATCCATGGCCTCCAACACCTGTCATATGCAGAGAGGCTGAAATCACTATAACTCTACTCGGTATCGCACAGATTGCTCAGAGGTGATCTGTGTTTTGCCTACAAGGGAATATCAGACCCTGCCCTACTAGAGATGTTCCATATCCATAAGTCTAACTCCTTGCATATTACCTGCTCAAAATTCTTAAATCTAATATGCGACATCAACAAAACCTGCTAGAGAGATAAGTTTGCCTCCCAGAGGCTGCCTCTTTTCTGGAATAGACTTCCCATACATGTCAAACAAAGTACCTCACTGATCCTCTTCAAGCGCAACCTTGATGAGTGGATGGGATACCACAAATTTGTCCCAGGGGTCCCACCTGTGTCCCTCATTGACAGGGGTGACAGGTACTGACTGAGGTTTCTTTTTTGGGGATAAACTCTTGGCTAGGCTTGTAAGGGCAACAGGGCCATTAGCCTAGTAACCTCCTATGACCCTATGATCCTATGTTGACAATGAACTAACCTTTCATCATCACATGTCAACTACTGTAAGGAAGTTATTTTCACCCACAGCTTATATCTAAGGGTATAGGGTACTGATCCAGGGCTGTGATAGTTCCTCTGTATTCAGCTATCATTAGACTGACCATTGGGTATAATACCCTCTTGGTATATACCTGTACAAACACTTGTCACAGCTGGAATGACCACAACACTTCCTCACTAAAAACTACACAGACCATCTCAAAGCATTTTCTCTCTTCTCAGTATCATACAGGCTACAGAGAGATGATTTATGCCTTGCATATAGAATCTCACCAGACCATGCTCTGTTAGACCTATTACACATTTGGAAGTCCAATGGTATCAGAAGCACCTACTTAAAAGTCTGAAATTTCTTTTGCAATATTATCAGAATATGCTGGAGGGACAAGTATGTGTTACAGAGAAAACCATTTTGATGGAACTGCATTCCCCTCCACATAAAGCAGAGTGCTTCTGTTATTCTATTGAAATGTAATTTGAATGAATGGATGGGTAATCACAAATACATTCCTGGTTTAGTACCAGTGGACCTCATGGATAGGGGAAATATGTAATTACCCTAATATACACTTGTTTGGCCCATCATTGGTGATTCATATTGCAAAATATAAGGACTAATAATTTTTATGGGAATGTAGGCTAGGCCTCATTAAATACTCACAGATCAATAGCCTAGTAAGTACCTATGAACCTATTCCTCTGTACACTTATAGGAGGCAACTTTGTGGTTACCTCATTAATTTTTTTTATCCTATTAGATTTTTAGAACAGACAGGTTTCTTCCTCATCCAAAGCTGTCCATTAATAAAAGCAAACAGTAGATCTAAACAGTAGGCATAAAATAGATTTCACCTGATAGGTGTTAAATATGTGGTCAAGTTTATAATGCCATTTCAGGAAGCCAATATTGGTTTTAATGGGTATAGGAAATTGCAAGACCAGGCAACTTGATCACTTTCCAACCCCCATCAAGAAATGCACACCACTTTTAAGTAGGGCATTAGCTCTAGATCCCTCACAGGGAGAATGCTATTCCATGTCTGATTTTTTTCACTCATCCCTGCCAGTGTGTAATGAATTAACCTGAGCTCAGTTCCTATAAACTTCCACTTCCCTACACACTTCACCATGAGTCTCACTCAAGTAAATAAGTTAAATGTGTTCTCTTTAGCTTTCATCCTACATTATCACTTCTTTGGAAAAGAACTGTCTCTCCAACCAATCAGATATGGAGCTGTCATCACCTTTTCAAAACAAGGCAAAAAATAATTCAGTTGATTGCTATTAAACTATGCTATGAGTGCCAAATAAAAGCTGAAGTCATCAACAGTAGGCTTGTACTTAACAACTACACATGGATTCTCAGTTGTTTACTCTTATAGTAATTACCCAAATACTGGAGAGGGAAGGAGGGTGAAGATCCCAAAAACAGGGGGGGGGGGGCTATATGGTGTTTGGCTTTGTTAAAGAAGAGTAGAGGCAAACATCTCGTTTTGGTGAATTTATTAGTGTCATGGACAAAATGTGTTCACATTCAAACATTTGAGGAAAAAAAGAAACAACACAGCAATAATTGTTATGAATCTCATGTTTCAGTGCTGCCTTTAAAACATATACCATTTGAACTGGGATTGCTGATATCACTGTAAATGGTGTTATTTTCATTGTTTTTTAAGTTGGTGAGGGACACAGTTATGCTGGAAAATATCAGGTATGGAAAATATGAGACAAAATGTAGAGGTACCACCTGAACTGACAAAGTATTCCTTCAAAAGGACATTCCACCACATGTGGAACTGTCTTTGTATGTTTACTAGCAACATGACTGCACATGATGTCTAGCAAAAAGGCATTATCTGGCAGTTAGCACAAAGGATTAAGGCTATGAGCTTTTGATGTGCTGCTTCCTGTAGACCAGGGTTTGACTATCCCAGGTTTCATTTGCATAGTGTGACTCTGTGTAAGTCACTTAACCAGACAGTGTTCCTAGACTGTCTGAAAAAGGTTTACATGAATCAATGCTCAACTCTGGCTAACAAATAAATAAACAAGGATTCTAACTTGAGAGGTAAAACCAAGGTGAACAAGTAATTTGTGTTATTTTATTGCATTACTCAGAGAGAACTTATTCTACAAGTACAAGTTCAGACCAATATAAAAAATCGAAAGGCTACTGAGATACAAAGATCTCAGCTTAACCTGTCACTTCAAGAACTGAGGACAGAGTTAGGCATAACATTTTTGTGGTTTCCCCTCCTTGGAACCATTTGCTTCTATGGTGGGCTCTTCTTTCTCTTTCAGTGTAGGCTGTGTATGGGGCAATACACCTTCTGTGGGGTTTTCTTCAGTCAAAAGTTGTTAGAAGTACTTCTTCTATCTGTCTTTGATGTCCTGTGGACTGGTGAGCAGCTTGATGCTGGCATTCCTTATGAATGGTGTTTGTTGACTATCTTCTTTATCTTTCTGTCTTTGCCTTGCAACCTGATAGAATTTCTTTCTGCTATCTGCTAAGCCACTTTCCAACACCAGTGGAGTGCCTCTAATCCCTTTTTCTTTGCTATCATGACTGCTCTCTTAGCTTCTTTGTTACTCCTTCTTAACCTGGTCCAGCCTTTCTACTTCCAACTTTATCCTGCACTCTTTTCTTTTGATAATTTTCTGGACTTCTGTATTCCACCACTGATTTGCTTATGTATCTTATTAACATACTGCATACTGTTCTACAGTCCTCCCACATCCTGTTTTATCATTCTTCTTTGACTCCACTGTTTTATCATACTTCTTTGACTCCACCTGTTTCCTCTTCTTCCTGACATGGTAGGGCCACATGTATTTCTTTGAAATGTGCTTTTGGTCCACTCAACTTCTATATCTTCAGAATAGTGTCTGTTGACCATAGAGCCTTCTCTGATGACTGCTTGCAGCTGATTGTGGCCACCAGTGGTTTATGTTGTGGGGCATCTGTTTCACTGTGGATGACTCTGCAATCTCTGATTCTACCCCAATATTCTTTCCTCACTAGCAGGATGTTTATCTGAGTTGTGTACTGGCCACTACTGTATGTGGCTCAGTAGGCTGCCACTCCTGCTGAACTTAGTATTGGTCACCATCTCAGACAGAAGTCTAGAATAGCCTCTCCTTATTTATAACTGTCATCTGCATTTCCTCTCCTTATCAAAAACATAACACATTATATCCTTTTATTTATCTACTCACACTCATCTTTTTCATCACAGTTCTGCTGTGTGGCATGCAAATACAAATACATTCTCATCTTTTGCCCAGCTTCTGATGAAATTTCACTTCAATTCTCAAGTCCTTCTGACAACCACAACCCCACGCCATTTCTAAGTTCTCTTCGCCTCTTCAGTATACCTGACCCCTCTGGACCCCCTACTTTGGACCACTCGCCCACCATCTTGTCTGGATGTCTCCTGGCCGTCCAGTTCCTCCTCTCCATCGCGTCATCCATATTCATCCAGTCTCCGCATGTCATCCAAAAACATACATCATGGTAGCAATCCTTCTCAGCTGTTTGGCAGTTCCTGATCCTTCATTCAATCTTTCACAAAACAGAGCTGGAACACTGAAACCCAGCCACTTAACTGAGTTATTCAAGGCAGTAGTAACTTATTGTCTCACACATCTTATCTCCAAACATACACTCTCTTTAAACTTTAGCAAAGCATATCCAAACTCCTCTTACTCACTTATCATCATGCCCACTTTACCACTAATACATTCACTTACCTATAACCACTTTATACCACAGAGTGTGGTTAGTTCTCAGGTGTGGGTCACAGTCTGTGCATTACCACATCCGTCTGGGATACTGCACATCTATCTGAACCATGTGTTGTGCACCCATCAAGAATGTGTAGGCATCAAATCTTTTCTGTTTCCTCAGCATTTTTAGGAAAAGTAAGCAGAACTGACTTTTACATGGGCATAAACATAATACACAGGCATGTGTCAGCAAATACAGATCTAAACCCGTATCTTGTGGATTTTGGACCTGTATCTTGTAGTCATCTGTGGGTAATTAGGTATTAAGAACATCTATGTAAAAAAGAAAAAGTTATATTATCAAATTAAGATATTTGTTAAGTTAAATGTATCTAATGTACATATTAGTATGCAGTTTGATATAGTTTGTAGGAGGAGGTAACATTATGAAGTAGCTAGTAATATTAAGGTAAGGTAGCTATCATATGCTGAAACTATTAAGAGGTAAGAAAGGTCAGAAGTAAGAAGAATTTATTTTTATAATATTGGTAAGAAAAGTCATGCTGTGGATTGATCATTTTATATGATCATTTTGGAAAATAAAAATAATTGAGGTTTTTTATTAAAATTATAATGCCTTTATTATTTTATATTGTTTTGTTATTGTTTTTTTTGTATTGGTTCCCATTGGTTTGTTTTGTTTTTGTCCTGTCATGTTTGTTGTGCTAGGACGCTTGTCATCTGCTGGCGGCAGCGCTGTTTATTTCTCTGTGTGTCGACATGCGTGAATTGCCGCCTTCGCTGATCCGCTGTCTTGAGTAGGCCCGCAAGTAGGCATTCTGTGTTCAACTGCACAAATAGGGAGCCCAATGTTGGCGAGCCAGAGTTGACTCCTAACCGAAAATCTAAACGACAAGAGTTTAAGCCAGTTTGTTTACTTGTAAACACTGTAAGTTTTATTATTTTAAACAGAAAGGAGATGTTTTTAACACTAATGAATTTGAGAAATAGAAATCAAAGTAAAGATTCAAAGTTTTTCTTTTGTATCTTTTTTGTTCGCTCTGTTGGTGCTGAAGACTTGATTGGCATTTACTTATGAGGTGTCTGTGAGTTCTCTGTAAGTTCTGGAGTAGGTCTGAGCAGTAGATACAAGTGAATTATCTTTAAGAGGGCACTGTCACAGTTCTTAATGTTTAAAAGTAATGTTGAAAATGAAAATAAAGAAAGAAAAAAAGAATGAACAATAGGTATCATTTAAGTATGCAGTAAATATAATAGGCATTTATGTTTAATGTAAAACTACTATATATTTAAGGAACAAGAAAAGATTGGAAAACATAGAAATTTATTTCAAAAAACATTTATATTTATTTTCTTATTTACTTATATTTTGTTTTGTTACTACATTGCAGCCTGCAGGTAACTAATATCTACAGGCACCGCGAGAGGTTTAAGAGGATGTTTGAGAGTTCTTTAGTGTCCTGAGGTAATACACCTTTCTAACCTTGAAGAGGTCCTTTAAAATGAAAAGATTATTAAAGTAAAAGTAAACAAAGAAAAAGTAAGAAAAAACCATTGAATTGGTTGAATAAGTAAGTTAAGAATGAAGTAAGTAAATAAAAGTTTGTTAGAAGATGTTTAAATAAGAGTAGTAAGAAGAGTAAGAAAAAAATAATAAAAATATATGAATGCATGAATAATGGTGATTTAACATTTAATCTTTTTGTTTTAACATTAAGAACATGAGTTTGTTTATATGAAGAAGTGAAGCTTTTTGTAGTTGGGATGCAGCAGCCACTTGCCCTAACATGCTCACTGAAGGTGCTTAACAATAACAATGATGTCTGATGAATAATATGATTTTCAAGAATCAAAATTCAAACATTCATTAACAAAACAATAATGAAATTTTGGAGATGAATACTGTATGACATGGGAAACACCACATGCCATGGTGCATAAAGTAAGCACAAAGCTCAAAGCTGCCATGTAAGTAATAAAAATAAAAATTACGAAAGAAGGAATGTGTGAAGCTTTTCACATCTTGGAGGAGGGGAAGATAGATAGAGAATGAATAACAATAGGAGTGAGTGGGAGAACAATAACAGTCTGAGTAAACACAATACGGCCTCCAACACTTGGGACATGGTTAAACTTAAACTCCGTGCTGACCATTCCTGTGCTGCTCTTCATTGGGAAGGTTAGTTTATTTTGGGAAGGTAGAGTTTTTTTGTGTGAAGTGAGTGAGTGTGTGTGAATGGAGAGTAGGAGTTGTATTTATTTATTTATTTATGTATTTATTTGAAGGCTGTTACTTAAGGAAAAACGTGAAGAAAAATGACGGTTCAAGCAGAGAAAGAAGAAAGAACCAACAAACCAGCCAGCCAAGCATTACACAGTGCATGTAAGGCTGCCAAGTGGCAAGATGTGTGTGTGTGTGTTTTGTCGCACAGAACATCACCATCTTTTTTTTGACACTATTTTGAAAGCAAAGCACATTAGTGAGATTATTATGTGTATGTGACTGTGATAAATTAATTAATTTTAATTAAACACAGAACGTTTATCTAGTGGATTTAACTTTTTATGTGCTGCTGTTGAGGGGGTTGTGTTTGGTTTATGGGTGGAGGTGTTACTTGGAGTTCTGTTTTTGCACTGGCTATGTTGGTGTGTTTCTCAATGTATACCAGAAATAATTCCTGTTTTAAGGGAGATTTCTCTTTTCTTTGAGATGGTGCAACCATGGTGTTGGTATATTTAAGTCTGGGGATGTTGGGGTCTTGCCTCCCACATGAGGACATAGGAGAGCTTCCCCTGTAAAAAAAAAAGTTTATTTGTAATTAGCTTATTTTATGGGTATTATATTTTATTTGCTACTGTAATGGTCAACATTTTGTGTTTTGGTATTTGGTGTGATCTGTGTTTTTATTCACTCATCTATGGTTCATTTCTTTTTGTAGTTAATCATAGCTGATATGATCTGAAACACATATTTAAAAAGATGTATATAATACATGGGAAGGATGCCTTTTTATCAGAATGGCAACTTTGTCAATATGAATATGAAATGTAATGCCTTTACAGGTACACATAATAAATAAATAAATAAAAAGAGTAGAATTATATTAAGAAGTGCAGGGTAGAAAATGGTAATGTTACAGGAGATAAATCTGGATAGAAATTAAATGCCTCCTTGCTGGATGCATATGGTTGTCTTTTGCAGATGTTAAGTCAGTAATGGCCATTAGATTCTCAATCCTTTAATATGTAAAAAGTACTGAAATAGAATAACCAAAAAGTGCCACGCACTTAAGTGACAGTCCTATCAGGATGGCAATCAAACTGGCACTGCCTACACCTATGCAGAGTACAATGGTGTGTCCTAAAGTAAACAATCGCCAAAAAATGACTCCAGAATTGCTACTGGGATACACATAGCTCTCAACGTGTTATTTCAGGAATCAGGGAAAACTTGGCCATAAAACCAAAAATGACTTTTCTGATTCCTACCATTCACCTTCAGAGAATCCCTTCTTCAGGAATACTTCCAGCAGTTAACCCTGCTATTTCACACATATACATAGCAGATCTGTCTAGTAAGGACCATTAGTATAGCCTTCAATTCCACAGATCTTTTTTAATTAAAGTAGAAAAACAACTTAATATTGATTTTTTGTTGCACAATGGGGCTGGAAACGCAGAGGATACACCACCAGTAGAGACTGATTGAAAAAAACTACCGATAATTTATTAACGGTTAAAATTTCTTAAAAACAAAAATACATGAGCGCTTTCGTTTGGCCTCTGCCAAACTTTTTCAAAACATTTACCAATCCATTTCCTGTTGCCTATATAGGCGTAGCTTGTTCATTATACAAATTAAGTAACGTCATTAATTAAATAATTAAATAATAATTGTTAAATACAAAAACGTGCCTTCTCCAATTCACTTTTAAACTTTGTGAATCTAGCATTTGCTATCCTTCAAAAAGACAGTTGTAAATTCATATAAACCGTGTAGTATACCATTTAAGAATATGAATTGATTTGTATATGCCTTTTTATAAAAATTTGTTTTCTTTAACCACTAAGGTTTGTCGACACGGATGGTTTCCGCTGAATCTAAAGAGTTGTATAATAAAAACATCTTGTGTAGAATATTAGTTCCTCAACAACAATAAACATACGAATGTTTTTATCAATACTGATAATGTATATAGTGTTATTGTGTTCATGCACGTTTTTAAATCTACGCTTAAATATGCATGCATATATACATGTTCATTCATTCTGTGCAAACCGAATGTTAATAATCATATTTTTACGTGCGCTGTCTACTGAACCTAATTATTGTTAGGACGGACCATACCTGTGATAAAATACAAACAGTAAATAAGTGAATAAAGGTATACGATGTGTGTATTTTATATGTGCATGTGTGAAACTGTAAGAGATTATAAAAACTTGATTAGTTTAATTTTATAATATAATAATATAATATAATAATATAATATAGGGGTACCTGGTAGTCATTGTAGAGAATCGATTTTTTGTAGACTACGCCACCTCATACTCAAAATTTTATAATGTCATATGTGTTTATATGTATGTTTTTAAGAAGTCTAACTATATAAAATTAAATATTTTTTGTGTTTATTTAATTAAAATATATTACAAATTATACATTACAAATAAATCCTTAAATAATGTTTTCATATATTGTTATATATATATGTATTTTTGTGTAGTTATATATAAACATTTTTCTCCTAATAAATATATTAATAAATGAATAAATTCAATTAAATTAAATATTAAAATGGTGTATAAATAATATATCTGATATTAAAAACACATAAATTTTTGGCTTCATTTTAAAATTAATATTATACCATGATCCCCCCAAAACGTGCACGCTGATTGGCCAGCGTGCCCGTTGTAAATCGAGTTATACTAATGGAAAAAGGTCCGGTCGCCCGGACTTTTTTCCATTAGTATAACTCTTTTTTTTAAACACTGTCTCGCTATGTTAAATGGGTTTAACATAGCGAGGCAGTGTTTAAAATAAGCAACGGAGATCTCCGTTGCTTATTTTAAAGCTGTCTCGCTATGTTAAACCCATTTAACATAGCGAGGCAGTGTTTAAAGCAACAGAAAGCAAGATCTCCGTTGCTTTTTAGTGTCTCGCTATGTTAAATGAGTTTAACATAGCGAGACAGTTTAAAATAAGCAACGGAGATGTCCGCTGTTTATTTTAACTGTCTCGCTATGTTAAACTCATTTAACATAGCGAGACACTAAAAGCAACGGAGATCTTGCTTTCTCCGTTGCTTTTGCCCACAACTCTGATGTACCGCGCAGGCGCCGCAGTACATCAGAACTGCCGCGATGCCAGACATCTGCGGAAGGGCAGTAAACAGGCATTATACTATGCCATTATTTAAGAAAAGTAACAGTTTCTTTTCTTAAATAATGTCATGGTATAATAATAACCACTTCTGGGTGGTAATGCTAATTTACCCACGGTTGGCTTTGTTTGGTCCCTCGGCCCTCGGGACCAAACCACACCAACCGTGGGTAAATTTAGCATTACCCACACCCAGGCGTGGGTTATTGCTATATTAATTAATGACAATTAAATAAAATAAATAATCTTTAACTATCTTAATAAAGATTTTAATTTTAAAATACTGCTTATTGAAATGTAGTTGTTCATTCCAGGCCAGTTGTTAGAATTTAGTCTTAGTTGCCACTCCAATTCTAACTTTTCCAGCATGGGTTGCCATGCTCCTCCTCTCGTGTCATGTCTAACTACTTCCAAGACCACGAATTTAAAGGAGTGCTCAGGGTAACTTTTTATATGTTTTGCCAGGGCGTTAATTTCACACCCGTCCCTAATGGCTCTAACATGTTCACCTATTCTCTCCTTAAATTTTTTTTCCGTCTTTCCTACATAAAACATGGGACAACATGTACAAACTCCACAATACACTACTTTTTCTGTGGAGCAACAAGCTTTGTATTTCAAAGAAATCCTAATGTTGGAAATTGTTATTTCTGTAGTTCCAAAAACATATTTACAACACTTACAATTTCCACATCTAAATGTTCTTTCCACTTCTCCATTCTTATGTGATTCAAAAAGGTTTTTTATATTCCTACCTTTTTTATATACTATGGTGGGTTCTTTATCTAGGATGTTGTGAAATGACGTATCATTCATGAGTACCTGCCAATTCTTATTTAAAATACCTTTTACCTTTTTACTATGAAGGCTGTAGTTTGTTATAAATTAATTCCTAAATTTCCTATTGTTATTAGTAGATTCCCCCTCTGAAATAACCAAATCTGTTGTTTCATTATGGTGGTTATTTTGTCTGGATGATGGTGGTACTATTGGTGTTGATTCTATTGCCGTATAAACACTATAATTTAATAATGGTTTATAAACTAAATCTTCACGTTTTGTTACCACCTCTGCCATTACATTAGCCACAACATAATCTGGGTATCCTCTATTTAAAAACATATTTGACAGATGTGTACATTCTGAGAGGAAATCTTCCCATACGCTAACCATCCTGGCTGCCCACACAAACTGACCTTTTATTACCGCCTTCTTCTGTGAAAATGGGTGACAACTACTATAATGCAATAATGTGTTACTATATGTTTTCTTACGAAATATTTGAGATTTATAAGTTTTTCTATCCTGGTCCTTTTTTAGTAACACATCTAAATATGAAATTGATTTTTTATCGTAGGTTGCAGTAAATTTTAAAAATTGTGTGGTATTGTTTATATAATCTAAAAACTCATCGATCAATTCTATGTTCCCCTTCCATATTATAAAAATATCGTCTAAAAAACGTAAATACATTTACAATACTTAAAATATTTAGAACAAAAAACATGTTCAAATTCCCACATGCACATAACTATATTAGCATACAAACCACCACAAGGGGATCCCATTGCTACCCCCTCTTTTTGTAAATAAATGTTGTTATTAAAGTAGATGTAGTTATTTTTTAGAATTATATCCAATAATTGATCGTGCAAATTGATGATATTTTGTATAACACCCTTTTCAGATAAATAATTATTAAACCAAGTGGTACCTTCATTGTGCGGGATGGTGGAATACAGGTCTTTGACATCTATTGTTAATAAAATATCCTTTTTATCATAGTTGGTATCATTCATAATTGTTAAAAAATGCCAAGAATGCTTAAGTAGGTGTTTCTCTAATTGTATATACTTCTTTAAATTTAAGTCTATAAATTTAGCAATGGGGTACGTTATAGACCCTTTTGCATCTATTATGGGCCTAAAGGGCGGTTGTTCAACACTTTTGTGGAGTTTTGGAACTCCAAAGAACGCTGGTGTCTTTGGATGATCTATGTTCAAATAATTAAATTCATCTGTAGTAAGATCCCCATCAATAAATAAATAAATCGTATATGATACCCTTAATTCGTCTATACGCAATGTTCCTTTCATTAATAGAACTCAGCGAATATGTTTCACTGTTCAATATTTGTTCCATTTCCTGGTTGTAATCACTAACATTAAAAATGGTTATACCCCCTCCTTTATCTGGTTTGATAAACCTGATGGCATCCATCTTAATTAAATCCCATAAAGTGTCTTTTTCAAGTTTTGAAAGATTATAACTCATCCTGTTATTGTAATTACTTGAAATAGATCTAAAGTCAAGTTCACACATCTTTTCGAATGTTTCTATTGTTGGGTGTAGTGGTGGATTCAAAGAACTAGAGATGTAAAATGGTTTTACAATCTCTTCAGTATGCTTAAACATGTAAATAAAATTCAACTTCCTAGTGAACAATTTCAAATCTATAATACTTTGCACAATGTCCATTTTCCGACTTGGTACAAAAGTTTGACCACGGGACAATAAATCACATATGTCGTCTCCTAAAGTAATGTCCGTGTAGTTGTAAACCACAAAGTCACCTTTTCTATTTTTGTACAGAGTAGGACCGTGGGTGCCGTTAGAGGCTAATAACGACCCCTATATGCTCCCCTCTGTTTCTGAAATCTCCCCCTCGTATACGACCCACGATTGTTGAGTTGATATTGCTGTCCCTGGACACTCTGTTGATTCGTCTGTTGACGCTGCTGAAGCCTCTCTGATCTTCGTAATGGGGGAAAGGCACCCTCCCCTAAAAAATCAGCGTCTTCATCACAAAATTCGTCAATAGTTAGGGTTGTATCAAAGTTTGTGTTGTTGTTGTTATTAGTTTTTCCAAAATTGACTTGATTTCCCCACTGTTGTGAAAGCGGAGGTTGTGGGTATGCATTTCCTTGACCATAGGCATACACATCACGATCAAGTTTTTTTAGTTTCCTTTCCCTAATTACTTTTATTTTCTCATCTATTGATGTGAAAATACGATGGTAATCAACGTCAAATTTACTAAACACAGTGTCTTTTTTTATTTCCTTGTCTAGGTCACTCGCTTGTTTAATTAACTTACTTAAGGTTGAGTTGTTGTCGCTAATAACTAACTTCATATAATCAAAGCCGAATTTGTCAAACAGTTTCAGAAGTTCTATGTGTAAAGATGAATTAGCAGATAACCCAGTTGGAAACCTCCAGATACGTAAGCCCTTAGGCACAACGTGTTTATTAATACATTCCTGGAAATATAGGTTATCCATTTGCAATTTTTTTATTTTTAATTTTTAATAAAAGGTAGTCTAATTCAGCAAGTTTATCGGTGAATGATTCCACAGTACCTGTTTGACGTGTTGCACTCATATGTAAACCTTTTGTGTTGTGCACCCACTTGGAAAAATCTTCCGATAATCCAGTAGTATCGTCAGCTGAAGTAGTTGGTTGAATTTCAATTTCTCCCTGTCTTACACGGTCCACCGACAAGTTATTAGCCCCTTGGAAGTCTGATTCATCCTCGTTTATATTCACAAAAGGGTTATTGTGCAGAGTTATGTTTGAACATTGTGATAGAGAACGTTGTTCAAACCTGTCCATCCTGTCGTTGAGTTTTTGTAAAAGGCACGAAATAGAATCCAATGATACCTCTGGTGAGGATTTTGGTGACTTCTCTGTGTTGTTTCCTGCCAAGTCCATGCTGCTACGAACGAACCAACCAACAAAAGTCTTCAAAGTAAACTACAAAAATCCAAAAAAGCACAATGGGGCTGGAAATGGGTGTTAACAAAATATCATCAATTTGCACGATCAATTATTGGATATAATTCTAAAAAATAAACTGCCGCGGATGCCAGACATCTGCGGAAGGGCAGTAAACAGGCATTATACTATGCCATTATTTAAGAAAAGTAACAGTTTCTTTTCTTAAATAATGTCATATAATAGTAATAACCACTTCTGGGTGTGGGTAATGCTAAATTACCCACGGTTGGCTTTGTTTGGTCCCTCGGGCTTCGCCCTCGGGACCAAACCACACCAACCGTGGGTAAATTTAGCATTACCCACACCCAGGCGTGGGTTATTGCTATATTAATTAATGACAATTAAATAAAATAAATAATCTTTAACTATCTTAATAAAGATTTTAATTTTAAAATACTGCTTATTGAAATGTAGTTGTTCATTCCAGGCCAGTTGTTAGAATTTAGTCTTAGTTGCCACTCCAATTCTAACTTTTCCAGCATGGGTTGCCATGCTCCTCCTCCTTTATTAAGATAGTTAAAAATTATTTATTTATTTTATTTAATTGTCATAAATTAATATCAATTTTAAAAGGAACCCAAACATTTATGTGTTTTTAATATCAGATATATTATTTATACACCATTTTAATATTTAATTTAATTGAATTTATTCATTTATTAATATATTTATTAGGAGAAAAATGTTTATATATAACTACACAAAAATACATATATATAACAATATATGAAAACATTATTTAAGGATTTATTTGTAATGTATAATTTGTAATATATTTTAATTAAATAAACACATAAAAAATATTTAATTTTATATAGTTAGACTTCTTAAAAACATACATATAAACACATATGGCATTATAAAATTTTGAGCATGAGGTGGCGTAGTCTACAAAAGATCGATTCTCTACAATGACTACCAGGTACCCCTATATTATATTATATTATTATATTATAAAATTAAACTAATCAAGTTTTTATAATCTCTTACAGTTTCACACATGCACATATAAAATACACACATCGTATACCTTTATTCACTTATTTACTGTTTGTATTTTATCACAGGTATGGTCTGTCCTAAGAATAATTAGGTTCAGTAGACAGCGCATGTAAAAATATGATTATTAACATTCGGTTTGCACAGAATGAATGAACATGTATATATGCACGCATATTTAAGTGTAGATTTAAAAACGTGCATGAACACAATAACACTATATACATTATCAGTATTGATAAAAACATTCGTATGTTTATTGTTGTTGAGGAACTAATATTCTACACAAGATGTTTTTATTATACAACTCTTTAGATTCAGAGGAAACCATCCATGTCGACAAACCTTAGTGGTTAAAGAAAACAAATTTTTATAAAAAGGCATATACAAATCAATTCATATTCTTAAATGGAATACTACACAGTTTATATGAATTTACAACTGTCTTTTTGAAGGATAGCAAATGCTAGATTCACAAAGTTTAAAAGTGAATTGGAGAAGGCACGTTTTTGTATTTAACAATTATTATTTAATTATTTAATTAATGACGTAACTTAATTTGTATAATGAACAAGCTACGCCTATATAGGCAACAGGAAATGGATTGGTAAATGTTTTGAAAAAGTTTGGCAGAGGCCAAACGAAAGCGCTCATGTATTTTTGTTTTTAAGAAATTTTAACCGTTAATAAATTATCGGAAGTTTTTTTTCAATCAGTCTCTACTGGTGGTGTATCCTCTGCGTTTCCAGCCCCATTGTGTTTTTTTGGATTTTTGTAGTTTACTTTGAAGACTTTTATTGATTTTTTGTTGAAAGATTTTGTTTAATGTCAACAGAAACAGTTAAAAATCAGAAAAACTACATTCTCATACAAAGGCACACTCACTCCCTTTTTAGTTCAGCAATTCACTCCCTGGTTTAGGTGCCTTCTGCTCTGAGTCTGTATGTCCTCCTTATCCTATGTTACTTATTTTAGCTAGCTGCGTTAAGTTTCCTCTAATACCCAAAGGCCTGCCCAAAGTTGAGCAGAATATCTTCCAAACTGTAGGAAGAATAAATATTATTTTTGTTTGTCTTATTAAAAATAATAAATAAACATTATTTAACTGTAATGTCAAGTGCAATTTGGCCATTGTAACCAATACTGTTCTGTCACATTGCAGTGCATTTTGGCTGAAGACAGCAACATCCTGAGCAATACTTGATGGTAGCTTAAAATATATGCCATGCAACCTCCCCATATGCAATGCCAGATAATCCTCACAAAGCCTGCCATAAATACATGTTCATTGTTCGATTACAACTTACTATCGAGCTGCAAATACATTCATATGCGAACCGTCGAGGCATTAAAGTAGCACTGCAGACAAACATGGCGGGAAACAGTTGTGTCATTGTACGTTGCCTAACGTGAGCGTTAGAGAACGTGCGTAACCCGGATGTAGAGGCGGAATGTGGCTCCTTCTTGGGTAAACGGCTGGTATTAAGGTGAGTTTGTAAACAAGTGGTCATTCCGCCTAAGTTGGGGCCTATTCGCAGGAGCCGCTTCATGGTGAAGGGGGGTGGCTTCAGTTGTAAGAGACTGGACCTGCTGTGCTTTTCCATCTTTTCCAGACGCCTGTCGGGAGTGTAGTTGTGCCCCAAACCAGTGAAAGCGGCTCAGGGATAACTTTTCCGACAGCCTTTGAAAAATCATAAGTGGTAAGCATTTCAGGAATACTCGGCATGAGATACAATAAAGTCAATGTATTAATATTGTTTAATCGAGTTGCCAAATACTGAGCTTTGTATTTAGCTGATATATAAGACTATTGAGGTTTAGGCATGCGCATTGTTGGAGGCTGTGACATCCTGCCAAATAGTGGGATAGCTAAGGAAGCATGCGCAAAAAATCGCTGCGGCTATAAAGTGAGTAAAGAGGTGCAAGTAGGAGAGGTTTACAGCCGTACTACTAAAAAGTGAGCCGCTGGGACTGTGTTTACATTCTTTAAAATGGAGCCTTCAAAACATTGCTGGAAATACTGTTTTAACAGTGTTTGTGCATGCATAGTTAGAACCTGTGTTAGCAGCATGACTCTTCAGAACAGCACACACTGCTTTTAATTGGAAGGAATGCACGTTTGATAGAGGGGGAGCTATAGAAATAGGACACAGGAAGTGTTTACTTGGATTTACAAGTTTTGTCAGTGGATTGGAGATAGCGATTTCAGTTGCTTTAACTTTAAGTAGCCCGCCAATATAGATTTATTTAAACTGAACCGGTTTCTGGGAGTCCTTCGAATGCTTTTATTTTAGAATGAGCTGCTTTGAGTACAGTTTCTGTTGAATGTAGGTTGCTACTTGCTGTCATATGTGATGTATGCCCTAAAACTGAAGTAGTTCATCGCTTCAGCAGAATTCATTTTTTTTTTTGTCAGTGTGTTAAAACTGTCAAAGCTATTAAATTTTAGTTAGCGGCAGTGTTAAAACTGACTGCTGCTACACATAAATGTAATACTTATGTGCCACTTTCAGGGTGGTAGCCTGGTTAGTAGATTGTTTTGTGTTTGGCTCGCTTTTAATATACCTGCTGTGGGATGTCATTGGTCCACTTTTAATCAACTTGTCTCGATTGTGTAACCAAATTCCTGTTGCATATCACTGTAACCATAGCTCCACTTCCTTTCTTCCCTTTTGCACGTCCCCCTTTTCAGCTTTCGGTGCTTCATTTTTAGATCCTAACTACATAGCTGCCTTGTAAATAACAGTTGACAGTTTTCAGTGCTATTGTCTTGTGTAAATATGTTAATGGCAGGCATGCCTAAATCACTTGCGTAAATATTACAGAGCTCATGTTCCTAAAGCATATTTACTGTCTGCTAATACACTCATCAAATAATGCATATTTAAATATTCTTACTTATTGTTTACTTGTCTCTGCACTGCTGATTTCATAGCCCGAGTTGAGTCTGAAAATAGTTTGTGGAAGTCAGGCAACAAAAGTAATGTCATAACTTCTGCAAATTATTTAATGTTTTGGGAGGATTGATGCCTGTGTTTATCCCCTCCTTTTCTAGAACCAAGTAGGTTGGGGAGGGCTTAAGGAAGACAAAAGCACCCTTTATGAATTATGTTAATGGAATCTGAGTAGTCACTGAATCCACAAATGACTTTGAGACCATGCACGGAGGTTTGTTCCAAATAAATCTCTGGTGCCAAAATTATGGACTGAAAGTAAGTGTCAAAAAATGCTTTATTGTATCCATTGGGAAGTCGTGTATCTCGAGAACTACCACACTGCTAATATGGCCATTAGAATTGACCCAGTGGTTTTGGATTTGGGAACTTGTGACTGGTGACCTAACTTTTGACCAGCATGTGTCTATTGCTGTATGAAAGTTATTTTATATTGCCCAGCTTATAAACAAAATAATTGTCTAGATTTAGGGATGTCACTGGACTAATTAGATTTAGGGATGTCACTGGACTAATTAGGGCAGAGTAAAAGGGAACAATCATCAGTGGCCCTTTTGGCATGTACTTGTCCAGACACATGCAGCAACTGGAGTGCCCGTAGAGATACTTTTACTAAAAGGATACAAGGCCTAAACAACCTGTCCTACATGGACTGACTCAGGGCCCTGTCACTATGCTCGTATCTTCCAGACTGCTAAGAGGTGACCTGTGTCTGGCACACAAAGCATAATGGGTTTGCTGCACATCAGCAAGTCATATGGCATCAGAAATACTGTATAGGGATCCAAGCCATTTTCTGCAACTTCAACAGAATGATTTGTAGGGAGAGGTATATTGCACAGAGAAAACCACTGCAGTGGAACAGACTCCCCATCCATAAAAAAACAAAATTCATCCCTTTCTGTATTCAAGCACAACTTAGATGTATGGATGGGAAACAGGAAACTTACCCCAGGGTTGCCCCTTGTACTACTAATGGACAGAGCAGCTCCTTAATGCTTTACCCCATGCATGGGTCTTTTAAAATTATCTATGGTATGATCTCAGTTGTTCTCATTATTGGTAATATACAACTGTCGACCATGTGATTGGTAAGGCCATTCTATAGCCAAATGGGTTAGCTTATTTCAGTCAGAAAAGGAGAATTTGGTTATGATTAAAATGGCTCACAAGAGTGGCTAGCCTAGCACTTGCCTATGGAAAACGCAGCTTGTAGATTTGGCTGGTTTGGATACATCCTGAAGCATAAGCATTTCAGTAATCTTGTAACTTGCATATCATTTTTATTTTTCAAATTTAGGTGGTGGGAGTAGCTATTGTGCACTTTTATGCTAAGTGCTGTAATAAACAAAATATACTGTCTGAAAGATGGAAAATTATCACTACCTCTACCATTACTTCAGTATTTATATTTCTTTTCTTTAATAAGTTTCAGTGTGAAAAAGGTGGAGTATATGTCTGAAAATGACAAATGTCTTGTTAGTGGACAAGTTGTGAAAGAATTCTGGAAAATAAGAACTGTCGTAATTATGGCAGCTTGAATGCAATGCAGTGAAGTACAAAAAAAAATTTTCAGAACAGACACGTTTATTGAATTATGCTCACCTGAATGTTGATGAAGTACAAAATAATAGTATTTGAAAAACTACTCCATATGAAAGTGCTGAAGTGTTCCTCAGGGGATTAATGCTGTGAGTTGTTGACAAACTTTACCCTTCATTCTTGGGTTTGGTTCATTCCTGGATTGCTGCTGTAAAATGGTACTCATTTGGTGTGATTGTCTGGAGTATAAACAACAACAGCAAAAATAGTGCATTGTATTAAGTAGTTAAATCAGAAATCATGCCATAAGTAGTGTGAAATGGAAATGTGAAAGGTTACCTGCTGCTGAGATAGGGGGAGCTCAAATGGGTTAGTCTGCTTTATAGACAGTTAACATCCATTCTGGAGATTTGTATACAGTTTGGATATGCTCTGCAACAAAAATGCAATGCACATGCTAGTCTGCAAGATGTGGGAGTCTGTTTCAGAAGCTTTTAGATTGTAATGAACAGCAGGGAGTTTGTTGTGCACAAAGTAAGCTGTCATATGGTTTAGCAGAATCACAGCTTGGAAAAAAAAAACTATTTTTTGTGTACAACCAAAGGATTTTTTTTAATTTGTATTTTGTTTATTTATTTTGGTAAAGGGAAGCTTAATTCAGTTTTTTGCAACATGGGAGGGAGTGGGTATAGATTGATGGTTACTTGACCAGTCAGTTGGAGCAGTCTTCCAGAGGGATGGAATTTGTTCCGAGTACATGCACAACATTATCTCTATGGACATAGTATGTTGGAGACCATGGCAGAAATCAGTAGTACATTGGCGAGCGAGAGCGGCATACTGCTCAACAGTTTGTACAATTGACCTGGAAAAAGGGCAGTTTTAATAGCACAATTAACCCTTTTTAAGCGCAACCTGGATAACTGGGTGGGTAACAGAAAACACACCCCTGGTATTCCACCTGTGTCCCTGCTTGGTAGGGGCATCGGGTGCTGACTTGTCAGAACATGAGCTAAATTCTTGGCTAGGCTTGTAAGGGCCTCAGGACCAATAGCCTAGTAACGTCCTGTGATGCTAAATTATCTTATTTATAGTTAAAAATCTGTATTTCCATATTTAAAACCTGATTCTTCTCAAGTGGTCCATTACCAAAAACGGTCATTTTTCTTATGAGCTTTTTTCCACAGTCAAGCAGTCTTAACAGTTGACTGCTAGCTGAAGTAGTGTGCTGTACTGTACATCAGGTTACAGTGAAGACCATGTGTAGTTGTATTTTGTATCCTTTGCTGTATTTCTGTTTTAACATTGGAGTGATGGCATATTTGTAATAAATGGGTATGCTCACTGGGTTAGAGAAATCATAATTAAATACTTGTGCCATCTTGGTGTCAGCATGCTTGCATTCAACTGTTTTTTAAACAGTTTAATTTTATGTATTACACAGGGGCATGGGCACACATGCTGTTGTAAAATAGCGGACATTTGTTTCCTTTTCATGGGTTATTACACCAGGTTTGCTTTCTTGACAGTTATTCTGTGTAACCTTGCATAGATTGCCCAAGCCCTTCATTACCTTAAATTTCATTACTCCTCTGGAACATTATTCTATGTGTTATGTATATATAAATACATGTATTACATGTACAGTAACTGGCTATTCTCTTTATTCCTCTGTTATTTACACACTTTCTTACTGTCTTCCCTTCATGCAGATGTTTCCTTATTCTCACTCACGATTTACCTTACCTGTCCTTTCTCTCTCCTTTCCTTCCTTCTACCTCACATCTTTCCTTTACCCTAATCTCCATCTATCTTCATTCTTTTTTTTCCACTTTTCTTGTCCATTCACTTCTTCCTCTTCTAGCCTCTACAACCCTTCTTTTTGATGTAGTTCTAGTGTTTTTCCTCCTTTCTCTACTTTTCTTACCATATTCAGTTTTTTAAATATATTCATCTAAATCTTTACTATTTTTAATAAGGCAGCTGTGATTATTATTCTCATGATGTTTATAATATATTTCCTGTGAAGTAAGAGTTCTTATGATGTTCATAATTTTCTGTTTTGTCCTTCTCTAAATATTGTAAAAAATTTCTCTAAAGCTTTTCTCCCAGGGACTCTGCTGAAAATGGGCTTATCATCCAGCTGGACTATCCCGGTAAATAAATATTAGTAATAAATGAGTTTTACAGGTTCCATTTATTTCTCCTTCTTCTCCTTCCTTTTTTTTTTTTTATATATACAGGTTCCGTCTCCATTTATTTTATCTCCTTTAGAGTGTTCAGTAATTGTGCTACAGTTTGTTTACTTTGTTTATTTGAACTTTCTAGTAATTGCTTTTTTTTGGCAGTCAGCAGTGTTAAACTTTGGGTCCTAACTATGTATAGGCGATTCACTTTGTATATCCCTGCTCAAAAGTATCATTTTTTCAGTTACAGTAATTTTGTTACCTCAGCATTTTTGACTTACTACCCTGTAGGGAATAACAACTCATTGCACCCCCCCCCCCTCAAAAAAAAAACATGTTCCCAAGTAGCCTTCTCTTTCTCATCACACCTCCAACTGGATACCCATGCAAAACATTTTCTGTAGTCTTTTCTGGGTATAAAAAGTCTATGTAAACACTTAAATCCAAAAATCTTAAACTCCTCTACATTCTGTTGCATATTTGTGAGCCATACAAACATTTCCCCCATTGTTCCTTTGTATGGTGCTTTTCTATTTTCATTCCCCAGTTTCTTGTAAGAGCTTCTGGCTGATTCTTGTAGTTACGTATTATTTTATATGCCGTACTAATTATCCTTTTTTTGGCTGCAGCTTTTGTTTTAGTTTTGGATGTAAATTCAACCATAACTGGTCTTTAATTTATCACTTCCCTTGCCCTTTTGCTTTGCCTCTACTCTGTTGTCAGTTCCTGGTAGTGAGTTCAGTCGTCCTCCCACAGTCCAAACTGTTCTATTGTTGATGAGACATCACAACAGCGAAACAATACATTTTTTTGGAAAATTCACTTCTAACAATTAGTAATAGATACTCTCTAGCAGTAATAGGTTTGCAGGTGTTTATTAGACTAATGACCACAAGGGCCTTTTTAAGCCTAGCCATGCATCCCAAATCTCTGACAAGTTCTGATACCCTTGATAAGTGCAAGAAGTGGCTTGGGAAATGAAACGTTTACAAGCAGGGGCCTGGCAGATAAAGCATTTACAGGCTGATTGTGTCTATTAGAGACACAGATGCCAAACCAGGGGTGAATTTTTCTGTTCAGCATCCAGTTGTCCAAGTTGCACTTGAATTGGGTTATTGAGGAGCTCTGCTTCACATGGATGGGGAGCTTGTTCCAGAGACAGGGTAGTCTCTGAGATACATACCTGTCTCTTCAGCAGGTCCTGTTTATATTGCAGGCAAGGTTTAAATCTTTAGAATGGGTAATTCTGGTGCTGTTTGTTTTGTGGATATACAGAAGGCCCATCAGAGTGGGGTCTGACAGTGCCCTGCATGCCAGGCATAGATTTCCTCTCAGAAGCCTGTAAGTGACAGAATACAAGGGTAGGGCCTTGAGGCGGTCTGCATTAGACATTTTACTTATGCTCTGTATTCTTTTAATGAGGAACCTCTGTGAATTGTTGGATATGCTTGGTTAGGTACATACCAAAGAGGGCATTGTACGCAGTGATATGTCTGAATGCCGAATACAGTGTAATGATGACTTCCTTGGACTTGCATGCCATACCTTTGTTTATAAGCTGCACAGCATAGAATGATTTCCTCGCTACTGTAGACACGTGATGGTCAAAGGTTAGATTACTGTACCCATGAATTACCACATAGGTGGCAGTACACTAAACACCGAAACAGAGACTCCCCATACTCTGGAATAGACTGCCCATACATGTCGAGCAGAGCGCCTCCTTGGCCCTCTTCAAAAGGAACCTTGACGATTGGATGGGAGATAGGAAATTCACCCTGTAGATCATGTCAGTCATCCTGCTAGACGGGTCCAGGGAAGTAAATATTGTGGGAAGAAATATCCAGGGAATTGTTATGGCTAGCTTGTATAGGCCCTAGGGCCGATAGCCTAGTACCAACCTATGAACATATGTTCCCAAGTCTCCTGACTACTGGGTCAACTCTCTTTAAGAAGGTGTGTTGTCAATATAACAGTTACCAGGGGTAGATGACGTCCCTAAGGATACTATTGATACAGTTCTTGGAATGTAGTTGGCATGTAAGTTTTAGTCCATGGTTCTGACACCAGTTATTTGTCTCTGTCAGCCCTTCCTAGACAACATGCGTGTTAGTGTGGTATTTAGTGACAGCTCCTAATTTTGCAGTTATCTGCAAACTTAGTCAGTCAGAAACCATTGATATTGGCCTTGACTTCAGAGAAGTAAATGCCAAAAAGGAGCAGTCCAAGGGCCAAACCCTGAGCAGACACTCCTTGTCATTGGCCTCTTTATAGAGTTGGACTCCAAAATTCTAACTTCCTGGGTTCTGTCTGTGAGCAAGTTGGCTGTCTACTTGGTGACATACAGGTTTGTACCTAACCTCTTGTTTATCAACGATGCTAAGTGGGGTATAGTGTCAAATGCCTTGGCCAAGTCAGTGTAGGCAGTGTGAACCATTTTGCCCATTGCTTTGTTGATCTTCTCTTCTCAAAGAAGTCCACCAGGTTGAGTAGGCATGACCTGCCTTTGACGAAACCAAACTGGGTTGGGTCCAGTGTTTGGAGGTTTACTATATCACCATTGATCATTTCTATGATAATTCTTTCCATGGTTTTATATACACTAGGGGCTCCAATATCCTAGACCTGGTCATTACCAACATGGGAAATCAATGCTCCACACCTATGGTCACCCCCTTGTTAATCACCCTTAACATCCACATCCCACCCTTACCCCCCAGTAAAGAAATCTCCATTAAAAACTTCTCCAAAGCCAACTTCATGCTACTCAAGTCAGAAGTGACAAACTTCATGACACCCATGCAGACGGGAGCTGAAAGTTCAACTGCTGAATCCTACACTAAGGCACTGTACGAGCACATCCACTCGTGCATAAATCGTGCCATCCCAAATAGAACCAAGATGCTCTCATCCAAACAAAAGAAGCCAATCTGGTGGTCCCCTGCCATAAACAAACTTTACAACAAAAGGAAGAAACTGTTGCAGAAAAGAGGAAAATCCCAGGATGCAAAAAGCTTCCTTACCAGCCTCAGTAAGAAACTGAGATCCCTCATAAAATCCTCCAAAGCTAGTTACGAAAATAAAATTGCCAAAGATTCCAAAGACAACAACAAGGCATTCTATAACTATGTCAAGAATCTAAATGGCAATGCTCAGATCTGCTCTGAGCTAAAACAGAATGGCATTAAATATACTGATCCCAAGGATATTGCCAATATCCTGGCAGATCAATTCAGTGGCAACTTCACCTCCCTTTCACCCCCTAAATGGCCCATCTCAATACCGGAAGATGCCAAATTCTGGTAATAAAGGCCACACAGGTAAAAAACGCACTCTCCAAAGCTAAGAATACAGCATCCATGTGACCAGATGACATCCCGGGCTGTGTACTACATGAACTACAATATGAACTGGTACCTCACCTAAGTGTCATGTTTAATCCTAGCCTCACCTCAGGTTTCATGCCCACTGAGTGGCGCACAGCTACAGTTATCCCACTCCACAAAGGGGGATCCACCTTGGATCCCGGAAACTACCGTCCCATCAGTCTGACAAGCCTTATCTGCAAGGCCATGGAGCGTATTATCATGGAACTTATAAACAAAGACATTGGCAACCTTCAAACACTGGACGGGCCGATCCTGTCTCCTGAACTTGATTGACTTCTTTGAATCAGTCTCCAGAGCCATGGACAAGGGTAAGGTGGTCCACACAGCCTATCTAGACCTTGCCAAGGCCTTTGCATCCCCCACTCTGGAATCATAGATAAACTTACTAAGCTGGGTATTAATCCCTACGTCACCCAATGGGTTGCTAACTGGCTTACTGATAGAACCCACACTGTAAAAGTAGCCAACTCCAAATTCAGCTCCAGACAAGTGACAAGTGGAGTACCTCAGGGTTCAGTCCTGGGACCGCTCTTGTTTGGCATCTACTTCTCTGAAGTACAGGCCAACACTAAGGGACTCTGGATAACAACGTTTGCAGATGACTGCAAACTGGGAGCCATTATTGAATCCCCAAATGATGTGGATACTCTACAAAAGGGCCTTACAGAAACAGATGCTTGGTGCCAGAGCCATGGGCTCAAGCTCAATGCCAAGAAATGTATAGTTATCCCCTTTGGGAAAAAACATGTATCTGTGAATTACCATATAGATGGCAGTACACTAAACACCAAAAGTTTGATAAGAGACTTAGGGACACAGGTGGACAGTGGTCTCCCCTTCGATAACCACATCGCCACAACAGTCAGGAAATCCTTCTATGTGGCACACCTCATCACTAAGGGTTTTTCATCCAGAAAAAAGGAGGTCATTGTCCCACTGTACTCATCCCTCATTAGACCCATTATAGAATACAATGCCCCATTTGGTATGTACCTCTCAAGACATCTGCAACAACTGGAAAGGCCACAGAAATACCTCACTAAAAGAATCACAGGCCTAAAGCAGATGCCCTACGCTGACCGCCTTATCGTCTACTCAGAGGCAATCTTTGCTTAACATACAAGGCCATGTCAAACCCAGAGCTGTTGGACATGCTACACTTAAAGAAATCCCAATCCCTCAGAGCCACACGCACCAGGGATCTAAACCTTGTCATCACAATAAACAAAACATGCTGGAGGGATAGGTTCCTGACCCAGAGACTCCCCAGACTCTGGAATAGATTGTCCATACATGTCAAGCAGAGTGCCTCTTTGGTCCTCTTCAAAAGGAACCTTGACGATTGGATGGGAGAAAGGAAATTCACCCCGGGGATCATGTCAGTTGCCCTGCTAGGCAGGGGTCCAGGGAAGTAAATAGTGTGGGAAGAAATAGCCAGGGAATTGTTATGGCTAGGCTTGTATAGGCCCTAGGGCTGATAGCTTAGTACCAACCTATGAACCTAAGACTAGTGAGAGTTATAAGTCTGTAGATGACCCACAGTTGTGCAGAGGGATGACTGTTGGTGTTCTCCATTCATGAGGCACGAAATCTGTTTGGAGGCTATAGTTAAATAGCAATTCCAGAGGGTGTGATAAGTCATGTTTCATGTTATTTAGAAGACATCCAGGGATATTGTCTGGGCCCATTGATGCAGTGTTCTTGGCCTCTGAGAGCATTAAGGACTAGTTCCCTAGTGTTAACAGGGGAGTTGTATTTGATTCTCTTTCCTGAGGTAAGGTTGAGAGGCAGAGAGGGGTAAAGTTGGAGCTGAATTTATCCGTCAGTAGGCTTGCTATATCTTCTGGCTCAGGCAGTTGAAGAAACATTATGGTAGGATAGTGTAGTTTGTTTATTTATTTATTTGTTTGTTTATTCATTTATTTTCAGTTTGATTACCGGGGAAGCCCACTGGGCCAGAACATGCCCATTTTCAGCGGAGGCCCGGGAAGAAAAGCTCCATAAGCAATACGATACTATAAATGTTACATAATGTTTCAAGGTAAAAATACATGTATAAAATTCATACAGTCAGGAAAAGCAAGTGCATAAAATGTACATCATAAACACAATTAAAGATAAGAACACAGTTTACAGGTATTTCCATTCAGAGCAGCAAGTTTCAACTGTCTGTAATATAAGGATCTGACATTACTTGATATTTACATACTTGGAGTCTGAGAGAAATTTCTTAATCCGGGAATGTTGGCTTAAGTTTGTTTTAGGAGAATAGAAAATAACAGTTTGAGGGTAGCGTGGAGCAAGGAGTATAGAGAGCTCAATGGGGAAATTCCCTTGAATTTACGTAGGGTGAAAGCAGGAACATTTCCGTTTAGAAGACAGGTATGAGAAAAGTTGGGCCTTGAAGGATTCTGAGTTTGGTATAGTCCTAAGTGAAGGAGGGAGAGAGTTCCATTTCTTGCCGAGAGAGAAAGAGAGAAGGAGCTGGCCTGCAGGACGTTTGGGTTTGTGGATAGAGATTACATTTTGGTGCTCAGATCTCAAACATCTTTCCCCCATACATCCCAAATAGATCTCCAAGGCTGGGCATTTATCTGGGTAGAATATTAATTCGTGAGCAGTGGTTAGTTGGAGATAGTCTAGGTGGTTAGAGTTCTAGCCAGTTCAGAGATTGTAGGGCAAGGCAGTGGTGAGTAGAGGTTTTGGGTTTAGTTGCAAATTAAGAGATCTTATTATAGCAAATTTCGAGTTTAGAGGTGTTGGAAGAAGACAGGTTAGTTAGAAGAGGGGCTCCATATAGTAAAGAAGGTAGGTAGTTGCTAAGTTATGCCTAGAGGAGTTGGAGAGAAAGCGGTTATTCCTATAGAGCATACCTAGCTTTTGGTGGGTTTTCTTTGTTTTGTTGTATGTGGATATCTAATTTAAGGTGTTCGTCTATGGTAATGCCAAGGAGTTTTGCAGAAGGGACCACTTCTATAGCAGTGTTGGTTTGGCTTAGGACTTTGAAAGCGTTTTTGTCAAAAGAGAAAGCCCTGGAGGGAGGGAAAAGTAGTATTTTAGATTTATTAGAGTTGAGAGAGATGGTTTTGGTGCATCCAGTTCTCAGTAGTGGAAAAAGCTATTTGGGTTTTAGTCAGTAGTTCAGGAATGTTAGAGGTGGCACAGACTAAGGTAGAGTCATCAGCGTATTGGATAACTGTTGTGTCAGGGATGACAGTGTGAAGGTTATTTATGAAGATGTTGAAAAGCATGGGTCCGAGGATGGACCCCTGGGGAATGCTGGTAGGAGTTGGCAAGAAGGAGGAGGTAGAGTTCTTCCATCTGACCGCTTGAGATCTGTCTGATAGGTAACTGGAGAACCAGGATAGAGTATCAGGGGAGAGATGAAGGTTGGCGAGATGAGAGAAGGTGTTATGGGAGATGGTGTCAAAAGTTTTAGAAAGATCTAGCAGTACTGTGGATACTAGTAGTCCAGAATCTCGGGCTCGATTTGACTTTCTATGAAGGATAGTAAGGCAGTAATGGTGCTGTGGCCAGGGCAGAAGCCGTGTTGGGTGGGTGTTAGGAGGCGGTTCTGAGTTAAGAAAGGCATAAGTTGGTGGACACATATTTTCTAGAATTTTTAATATTGGCGAGAGTAGGGCAATGGGGCGGAAGTTGGAGATATTGGTGTTTTTGCCTCCTTTGTGAAGAGGTAGAATGTAAGCTGAACGCCAAAGTTTGGGTACATACGACTCTTAATGATCTGTTAATTAGGATGCTGATTGGGAGAGCAATACCTTAATACCTTCAGCAGCACATTTGAGGAAGGAGGAGGGTATGTTGTCAGGGGCATTAGAGCATGGCTTTAGTTTGGATAAGAGCTTTTTTATAAAAGTGGTTGAAACAGGTTTGAGCTGGAAATAATTATTAGGGTTGTTGGGTGTTGAGGAAAGAGAGTTGGATGGATTATTGTTTGGAAAAGATTTGGTTAGCTTAGCTATGGATTCTGTAAAGAATGTGTTGAATTGAGAGCTTAGTTCCGTGTCAGTTATACTAGGGTCAGGGCAGCGATTTATTGCTGCACCCTGGATGGAGTAGGGAATTAACTGATTTCCAGAATTGTTTTGGGTTCTTGTTATTGTTGGACTGAAGTTTATTGTAGTTTTTTTTTTTTTTTTGTCCAAGGTGATTAGTTTTTTTTAGTTGGGTGTATTGGAGCAAGGTAGAAGACATATTTTATTTTTCTGGTAGAGCTTCCAGGATTTGTCCCTGCGATGCATGATTTGTTTTGTTTATTTGGACAGCCAAGGAGCAGAATTAGCTTTGACTCGTTTGTTTCTTGGAGGGGCTTGGAAGTTGAGTATTTAGGAAGATAGAGTTAAAATGTTCTACAGCATTGTCAAGGGAAAGAGTATTTATGTTTTGCCAGTTAATATGTTTAAAAATGTTTGAGAAAATTGTGGGGTTGAAGTTGCTGAGATTACGAGTGTGGATGTAATGGTGTTGATACTGGATGTTTATTTAATCATAGGAGACTAGCTGTTGGTTCAGAATTTTTGAATTGTGGAGTTGGGATTTGTAGAGGGATTAAGGAAAAGAAGGTTAGAGTAGATTAGCGCAGAGCCTCCACTTTTTTATTTAATCGGTCACTTCTGTGGATTTGGAAACCAGGCGGTAAGATTTCAGAGTCAGCAATATGGGGTTTTAGCCAGGTTTCAGAGATGGCTAAGATGTCAGGTTGGTTGTGGCAAATCCAAGCGTGTATTTTGTTATTAAGGCTCTGGGCATTGATAGTGAAGAACTTAAGGGTGTTAAGAGAGGAAGAAGAAGTGGGAGGGGGGAAAGGGTTGTGTGCAGTGGGAGAAATAGGGGGTGGGGGGAAGGAGTTGTTAGTAATGAGGCAAGGGCCAGGGTTGGGATGGATATCTACAGATAAGGTCATTACAGGGAATAACTTTTAGCCTTTTGGGTTTGTGTAGTAGGAAGTTGTTTGGAGCTAGCAGTAGTTTGAGTGAAAGTTTTTGTTGTGGTGAAGTGTTTGGGATGGAATAGGTACAGTAGGTTAGGAGGAATAAGAGAGGAAGATATGTTGTGGAAGTGGGTGGATAGAAATGGTTGCAGGTGAGTGCAAGGGATAGTTTGAGTAAAAGGTAGGCATAGGGGTGTTTTGGAAGAGTAGGAAGTAGCATAATAAAGAGGAATTAGTAGTACAAGAAGGGAGCAAGGGACACGAATAGTGTAAAGGATTTGGGAGGGCATGTTTAGAATGGGGGTATTGAAGGGAGAAATGTAGTGGAAGTGAACAGGCTAATTGAGGAGGAGAGCTAAGGAAGTAGATGGTTATAATTATTTACAGGGGGGAGAGAAAGAGACTAAGTGTAGGGAGGAGTGAAGCATAGTGGAGTGGGAGGGGTAATGAGGAGAGGACTATGATTAGTTAATTGGTATAGGTGGGAGGGGTATGTGAGGAATAAATGCAGAGGTGCTGGGGGCGGGTGGAATTTGGGGGCAGGGTAGGGGAGCGGAGTGAGTCTGCAGGGCGAACGGAGCAGGAAGAGCCAAAGGAAGGAGAATGAGAGAAGAAAAACAATCCAGTAGAGTGCGAGAGCCAGAAGGTAAATTTGCAGTGATGTGTAGTAAGTTAAATGACTGACAGAGGTAAAGAGTGGGAAAAGTAGTAGACAGCAAGATGGTAGAGGAGCGCCACCTGGTGGGCAGTCAGTTTGATGCAACAAAGTCCCCTGTCTGGGAATATAAATGTAATCGGGAGAGTAGGGTTATTTAAGAGACAAGAAAAGGGTAAGTTTTGGCTGCTGGCTAACCTGGCAGGGAAGTGCACTGCAACCTACTAGAAATTATGTACTACCTTTAAATATTACAAAATGGTTAAAGCAGTACACTTACTTTCACTGAAAATTCCTTGCTGGGAGCAGATGGGATTTTAGTTTTTGATTTAAAATTTCCTTGTTTGTGGGTTCTTAGCATGGGCTTCCGGTAGGGTACATTCAGGAGGTTAGAGCAGGATAGGCAGGAACACAAAGGTTGGAAACTGCGAACGCTGGAGCCAGGGATGCACAGCAGCCAGGGGCAGGACTGTAGTTAATTGCATGGTTAAAGAAACAAAATCAGTATATGTTGGTAGTAGAGTGATTGTTATAATGAGCACAGGAGAGCATTATGTAATTGAGAATGAGTGTGGTTATATAGAATACATGACCCATTCCGTTTGCCCAGACTGCCAGGGAGGTTTTGTTTTGGGATAATCTATGTGATACGTTTACTTTTAGCAGTTAGTACCTGCTCTCTGCAATAAACTTTTAGTCTGAGGAGGTATGGCTCCCCATAGGGCAGACGCATGCTCAAAGAACATGCCGTGCTGCTCACCCAGCCCACTGCACAGAATATCAGCATGCAAGGGGAATGTGTGTGGTGTAGAAAGCCTTGTTGCTATTGTATGTGATGCTACTGACTGTTACTTTGTCTATGCTTCCTCCCTGAATGCCAGTTATGCCATTGTTTTTGAGGGGGGTTGTGATTCTGGTGTGAACTTGCAATTTCTTGCCTCCTTCCCTCCATCAGGTGGCAATGAGAAGACCACAGGAGCCATTAGTATGCAATCCAGTCACTTGTGTATAGTGGTATCAGTAGAGGGGATTACAATGGATAGGTTCGTAATTGTGTAATTAACTGTTGCTCTAGTATATACTTTTGAACATGTAGATTTGCTGGGAGCCAACTAAGGGGAGGAAGAACCCCTAAATGGTTGTATAAGACTCCATGTGGTTTGTAGCTGATATCTGTCTAGTCTTATGAAATACTGCAGCAGATTGTCAAGACTGATATGACCCTATGCTGCAGAATGCCCCTAGCTTGTGATTCCAGGTGTAAAGATGCATATTCAGATTGAGCTTTGTATAATGTACTTCACTGCACGTGTCTGCATTGGCGAGGGTGTCGTGATTCCACAGAAAACTTCTCTTGAATATAAAAGATTATCATTTTCTTTAATTCTTGGGTATAATATCAAACTGATAAAGAAGAATTCTTAGCATTTACAGTGTGCATACTGAGAAAAGGTTCAACATAACCTCTCCAGTGAAAACGCTGTGCAGACTGGAGGCAAAGACCTGTGAACCTTTACATCTGGTACATGTGTATGAAATGCTGTCTCTGTCAGTCTGGGATTTCATTGTAACTTTCAGGCAGTACGAACTCTGTATACCTCATTCTCTTCCCTTAGGAATTTCAGTATAGCTTAATTCTGACTTTAACCATATCTCAGGTGCTTCAGATCAGTGTTGTAGGTATGGCATATTACAACTGAAAAGAATTTGACATCTGTGATGTTATTTCTGATATAATGAAAAGTTAGTGTACATTTGTCCTGGACATTGTGCTAATATCAAGTAGCTAGTCATTGGAAAAACGTGTGTATTGCTAGACTGTGACACATCTTCTGAAGTTCTGGATTTGTTATTCATGTATGAGGCTGTAGGTTGGTAAAGAGTTTATAAATAAAAAAATGGCAGCTAGTATTAATAATAGTTTTAAGCTTATTGGTACCTTTAGTATATGACAGAAGTCGTGTGGCAATCTAATAGCATGTCCTTTGCCAGACTAACGTTTTGGCGATACGGATGGGAACTATTAAAATGGAGATGCAAATTACTAAAATGTTTTATTTTCTATATAGATGATAACCCACCATTTTCCACAGAAATCCTAACATCCAAATAATTAATAACACTGTTAACAACAGTGTGTGTAATGCTGTTCGTATAATTAGAAATTCCATACTTTTCTCCTGAGGGCCTCCCCATAAAATAAAAATATCAACCAGAAAACGCACTTATGGTTTATAGTAGGAGAAGAACAAGTTGTGATGGAATATAAACTTGTTTTCCCAAGATTTCATTTCAGGATTACAAAAATGGGGGCACATACTGCCCCCAAAGCTATACCCTTAATTTTATTTGTACAACTTGCCCTCAAAATAAAGAAAGTCGTTTCCTAAAATACGGGCCATAAAATTCATTAGCAAAAGAACCTCTTGGTTGGTTAAAAAAACACATCATGAAAATATTCCCTACCCACAATCTGCAGTATACAGGTAATTAAACACTCCACATCTGGTCAAAAATAATATTAGAATCCCAAAGACTGTCATGCAACCTACTTAAAAATCCTCAGGAGTCTCGTAGAATATGGGGTATACAACTGTAAGCAGATTTTGAAATTCTGTTAACATGCATTTTTTCTTTATTTTGTAAAGGCTTTTCCTTTGTTCCTTCACTGTCCGTTGATGTGGTTGATGATATTTTAAGGGAACCAAGGTTATTTACTAGGAAGTTTAAATTTCGTTACATTGAGCATTCTTATGTAGATGGTCCCAGTGAAGTAAGACTTCAAAGGAAGAGTTGTTTTAGTCCATCGTTGCATATATTGGTCTGGGCATTTGAAAAGGCTTGCGAAGTCAGTACTTACACCTTGGGTAAGGCTTCCAAGTGATCCTTTTGTTTTAATTTGCCAGTTGAAGAAAAAGATTTATTTAAAAGCCTAAAGACCATTTGGTTAATGAAACGAAACAAGACAAAGGGGGGGGGGGTGGTACTGTTCATTTTGATAGTATTTCCTGTTCTGTTTACTTTTGTTACACAATACTTCCACATACCTTCCTGTTTGTAAACGAAATTAATACTGCATAAAGGAAAATTGATCTGTATCTGGAAGACTGTCTTTACAACATATGATAAGGAATTATTCAGTTTTTAAAAAACTTCAATCCCTAGGATTTCCAGTCATTTTGGGATTCCAAACGCGCGTAAGTTTTTCATCCACCTTTTAGACATATTGTTTCAGCTCAGAATTCCAACATGTAGTCTTCAACAGTGTATGTTGTCAGAAGTTTAAAACCTGCTTATAGTCATATACCCCAGATTCTACGGGTCTCCTGTGACTTTAAGTGGGTTACATAATGAACTTTGGGATTCTATTATTACATTTTTTTTTACCTTGGATGCGATGGATTTGTTTGCCTGTATACCACAGACTGTGGGTGTGGAATATTTTCATGACGCAATTGTCATACTTGAATTATGACCAGCCAAAAGGTGTGGTGGTAATACCAGCACTCCAAGGCACAAGGAACTTCGAGAAAGTAAGGTGTCTCAGTTCCTTGCACCTTGCAGTGTTAAAGCATGCACTTCAACTTCGGTTTTGGGTTGGTTTCGGCAACCAAAAAGTGTCTTTAGTGATGGAATTTGACCCTTGTTTTAGAGACCATGTTTATTTTGAAGGTGAATTATACAAACAAATTAAGGGTATAGCTATGGGAACAGCATGTGCCTCCGTTTTTGCTAATTTTGTAATCATATCTTAGACCAGTTTTATATTCCATTACAACTTACACTTCTCCTATTGTAAACTTTACTTGCATTTTCTGGATAAAGTTTTTATTTTATGGAGAGACTCTTGGGAGAAAATTATGGAACTATATATGAAAAGCACTACACCTTTTTAAGTTTACACACATTAACAGTAGTGTTATTCATTATTTGGATGTTATGATTTCTGTTGAGAAAGATGGGTTCTCTTCATCTATGTATAGGAAATTAACATTTAGTAATTCATATGTCCACTTTAGTAGCTCCCATCCCTGTCCTCAAATGTCTGGTCAGAGGACAAGCTGTTAGATTATCATGCATGATTTCTAATGAATCTACTTTTTTTGGCTGTTACATAATTTTGGCAACATGCTGGTAGAGAGGGGGTTACCTTTTTAATTTAATACTTTCCAGTATGTATTGAACATAAAAATTCACAGTATTTTCCCATCTTGGGCAAATGTATAAATGCTGTTACTAGTGAACTTAAAATTTACTACATCTAAAAAGTATTACGCTACTGCAGTGGTTTTGTCATATAGTAAAAATACCAATAAAATAAAAAGAGTATTAATTCTGATGGAAATGTTTTAGAGGGAATGATTATTTCTAATAGGTTAGGAGACAGACCACAGTTTGTTTTTTAAGATAACATTTAAACAACTTAGTTGAAAGAATGAACAAGGATGACAGTGCCCTCAAAATAGGTACTCGTAAATGTGAGTCAGTGCGGCTTTCTTTGGGAGACTGGGTTTTGTAATGTATTGAATTATTCTAACACTACAGTTATTTTTCAGTATGGTAACTGTTCCACAAAGGGTTTAGTGTACTTGGCCAAATGCTTGGGGTGTACCTCTTTTAATGTGGGCAAAACAGAGTGCCCCCTGGAAGAGGATTTATGAACACTTGTACGACATCAGCAAAGCTAATGTGAAGAATGCTTTATACCAACGTTCATTGGTATGTAACAATTTTAAGATTTTTGGAATATTACAAGCTGTGTATAAAGATCCTAGGCGGGGTACTTGTGAAACTTGTTTGGAATACAAGGAGTTGTTATGGCAGTTCCATTTAAATGCCCACAGTCTACTATGGATTAAAGTGACTTTGTCTAAACTGTAGATTTGTTATTTTTAAAGTTATCAAACTGATCTGTATATATTTAAGTAATGTGTTAATTTATTATAAAGTATTAAGTTTTGAAGTACATTATTATGCATTTTGTTGATCTGATTACTGTTAGTGGACACATCTGATGTTCACTTCCTTTAATTGTTAGTAAATTACTCATGGCATGGCTTATTTAAACACATTACTTAAAGTTATTATGTTTTTTGACTAGTTATGATGAAGTCTTTCTTACTGATGGATAAGAGTGCTTAACTGCTACTTGTTGAATAGTTACTTTGTTTCACTGAAGTGTTGCTTTCGGCATTATTTACTGAAAGATTGTGTTGTGTGTTCCTTTCTAATTTCGAGGTCTAGCCTTAAGAGCAAGTACCCAACATGTCATTGAAGAAGGGTCCCCATTGGAGGGGATCACTCCTCTCGCCTCCTTGGAAAAGGGCAACACAGATATAAGGAAGTTTGATCTTTTTCCGTCACAGTGCTGTTTTTGTTACTGCTTTTGGTATTTGTAACATTATCAGTTGGAGGCAGATATTTTCTTGTCAGTAATTCATGTCATATAATACAGGTTCTGCTTGGTATTGTAGACTGTCAAAATTGTAAACTCTGTACAGGTGTTCATATTCATCACTTCTGCAGTAGTCTTAGCTGTGTAGGCTATATCCTTCCAAGAGTATAACAGTCGGCCGGCTTCCAAAGCTTCAGAACACTTTCCACACTTCCAAATTTATTTATTTATTTAACATTTGTTTACCAGGAAAGTCTGACTTGGAACGAAGCCAATTTTCAGCGGAGGCCCGGGGAGATGCGCTCCAGATGCATGTCATAATGTGGGAGGAAACCGGAGTACTCGGAGAAACCCCACACAAACGCAGGGAGGACATGCAGACTCTGCATAGAAGGCACTCCAGCCAAGAATTGAACTGGCGAACCTCTTGCTGTGAGGCGGCAACGCTACAGCTGCACCATTGTGCCGTCCATAATTGTCTGGCAGCTCGAGCTGGGGTGACTGAAAAACAAGTTTGGGTGCCTAGCTCTGCAAAGCTTTACTGTCCTCAGAGTACGTTCCTCTGAGACATTTGAGGATCAACTGTCAGCTTGTGCTTTTCCTTTGCTGGGCAGAGAAGTTTTTTTTGGGGGGCACCTTTCCATTTTTGTAATTTTTTTTTTTTTTTATTTTCCTCTTCAACAAAGTAATTTAAAGCTAGGAATGTTGTTTTTAATGGACTGTCTTAGACTGTAATGTACTTATTTGGAGCGCTCCATTTTTTCTGTCAGTTTGAAAGTGGTGTACATTAACTGAAAATGTTTTTCTGTGGTTGACTAGTAGTGTTTACTAGCAATTGATGCTCCTCTTCCTCAAGAAAGATGCACTATTTTTGGCTTTTATCATGGAACAGACTATTGGTCCCACGATCAGAACTTCTTCAACCACAAAAAGAAAAAACTAAGCAAACAGCCTTTGCCGCCACAGCAGTCTAACATTTTGTCTCAGCAGCAGGTGGATGACTCTGCTGTGGCCATTTGTTGTACCTCAGACTACTGTTCTTTTACCCTGGATCCACTATAGACTTGGGATTAGCCACATCCTGTGCAGCTGTTGGGCTCCCTGCTGTGGGCAAGGGAAAGCTGCTCTCATTGGTCTTGGGAGAGGAAACTAGGAAGGTTTTCCTGTGGTGTCAGAATACTGTACCCATCTCTAGGGAAGCTGCTGCCATTAGTAACACAGTTGGCCCCATTTTTCCTGTCAAAAAAACAGAAAACCAAGCATATGTCTACTACTAGGAGAAGCTTACAAGGTCTGCGTCAGGGTTTAATTTGGGTTATTGATCCTTCCTGTAAAGTGGTTTCTGGTAAAAGAAAGGGGGGTTTCTGTTTTTCTGAAGAGATTCAAGATTCTGTATATGAATAGGAAGATGCAGGGCTGGATTGAAGTTTTTTTCCCTCAGATTTCTGTTTCAGACTTGGAGGAGAGACCTTTGTTTCTGATTCTTCCTGCAGGGGTTTCCACTTTCTCTGAGACTGTTGGAATATGCTGGTGTTTTTTCATTGGGAGAACACTGAAGTTTCATAGTTCCTCAAAAAATACTGTGAGTTGGTACAGAAAGGTTTTCCAGAACCTACACCAATTCTTCCTGTTCTGTGTGCTTTAGAAGATGTGTGTCACTACCTGCATTTTTCCTGATAGATGCCCCTAAAAAGGCATATAGGATGTATAAAGTTACACAGTCTTTTAAATTTGCGTACACTATTCCCAAACGTAACTCAGTAGGTATAGTTTTAGTTGAACCCACTATTGCTAAGAACTTAGTTAGTTCCAGTCCTACTGTTTTGAGAAGTATGAAAAACTATTATGGTTGTGGGGGGAAGCATATACTTCTGCAAGTTTGATTTTTCACAATTTTAAATGGTCGGGCTTCTGTGTGTGCATATGTGCTCTAACAAATTTTGTATGAGGAATGTTTTATAGGATCATGGGAAGTTACTGAGCTAATGGCCCTGAGGCCCTTATAAGCTTAGCCAAGAGTTTAGCCCATGTTTAGACAAGTCAGCACCTGATGCCCCTGTCCGGCAGGGGCACAGGTGGAATCCCATGGGTGGATTTTCTGTTTCCCTTCCAGTTATCCAGGTTGCGCTTAAAAAGCGGTAATGAAGTACTCTACCTGACATGGAGAAGGGAGTCCATTCCACAGATGGAGTCTCTGGAACACAAATCTGTCCCGCCAACAAGTCCTGTTGATATCGCAGTCCAGGTTGAGGTTGTGCATGCGGGTTATTGAGTGGAGCTTGACTTGCAGATATGCAGCAGTCCTATCAAGGCTGTGTCTGAGATGGCTTTGTTTGCCCGATAGAGGTCACCTGAGGAGTCTTATGAAACTTAGAAGAGGGACCGGGCTTTTAGCCCATCTGTGTATGGTAGATGTTTGAGGCCCTGTATTCTCCTGGTGAGGGAACCTTTGTGGACTGTCCAGCTGCTACATGTGCTTTGCGAGGTACATGTCGAACTGGGCATTGTACTCAATGGGCTTTATAATGGAAGACTACATGGATGTTATGACCTCTTTGCCCCTGGATGAAATCGCCGTACTTATGAGGTGAGGCATGTAGAAAGTTTTTCTGTACAATGGCAGCAACATGATGGCCAAAAGTCAAGTTGCTGTCAACCTGGGTGCCCAAATCCGTCACGACTGACTGACTGCTTAGGATGTTATTAATGTGATAATTTATGGGGATGACACTCTCCCCAAAGGCGATGATGCATTTTTTGGTATTCAGCTTGAGGCCATTTTTCTAGTACCGGTCATTTGTTTGGGCGAGACCCTCTTGGAGGATGTCCATATCACTAGGGGAATCTGACGGCGTCCAGCTGGTAGTCTGCCAACTTGGTCAGCTATAGCCCACTGGTTTTGACCTGTACCTCAGAAAAGTATATCCCAAATAACACAGGCCCCAAGACCGAACCTTGGGGTACGTCGGTCATTACGGGTGTACTGCTTATCAGCAGTTTTCTTGAGGGAAAATCTGTTTTAAGTAACTTTGTTTCTTTCTACTGCACAAGTCACTATTTATTGCTTACTGTGTGTGTGTGTGTGTGTGTGTGTGTGTGTGTGTAAATGACACTCTTGCATTCTCATGTCAAAATGTTTTTGAAAGGGGTTTTACATAAGAGGCTTCTAAGAAAACTGAACACCCCTCCTTGGGCTCTTAATTTTGTGTTTAGAGAGGCTAACACTTGCTCCATTTGAACCATGTAACCTGGCTGGTGTAGGTGCATAGATGTTTACTAGGCTTACGACCACAAGGACCTTTTTAAGCCTAGCCATGCATCCCAAACTTCTTTACAAGTTCTGGTACCCTTGATAAGTAGAAGCAGGGGCTTGGGAGGTGAAACATTTGCAAACAGGGGCCTGGGAGGTGACCATTTACAGGCCGTGTTTGTCATTAGAGAGCGTGTTGCCCAATCCGGGTGAATTTCCTGCACCGCATCTAATTGTCCACGGTACACTTTGAATTGGGTTAGGAAGGAACTCTGCTTCACATGGATGAGGAGCCTGTTCCAGAAAAGTGGTAGTGTCTGGGATACATACCTGTCTCTCCAGCAGGTCCTGTTTATATCACGGGCATGACTTGAGTCTTTAGAACAGGTAATTCTGGTGCTATTTGTTTTGTAGATATTCAGGAACACTGACAAAGCCTTGTATGCCAGGCATAGTTCTCCCCTCAGCAGCCTGTAGGAGACGGAATACAGGGTTAGGGCCCTGAGGTTGCCTGCATAAGACATGTTACTTATGGCCTGTACTCCTCTGTTGAGGAACTTCTGTGGATGTTCCAGTTGTTGATATGCTTGCTTAGGTACATGTGAAAGGGGGAAATGTACTCAATGATGGGCTTGATGAATGCTGGATAAAGTGAACAGTAACTTCCTTAGACCTATATGCCATACCGTTGTTTTACAAGTTGCACAGTATAGAATGATTTCCTCACTGCTGAAGACACACGATGGTCAAAAGCTAGATAACTATGTATGTCCCAAAGTCCTTGACTACTGGGTCAACTCTTAGGGGTGCGTTTACGTTATGATAGTTAACAGGGTAGATGACTTCCCAAAGGATACAATCGTGCATTTCTTGGCGTTTAGTTTTAGTCCACTGCTTTGACACCAGTTTCAGTGTCCGTTCTTCCTGGAAAACATTTGTGTCTCTGGGTGATTTAATGACATCCTAATTATTCGCAATCATCTGCATATTTAGTCAGCCAGAAGCCATTGACATTGGCCTTGACTTGAGAGAAGTAACTGCCAAAAAGGAGCAGTCCCAGGACTGATCCCGGAGGGACTTTACTTCTGACTGGACTCTTTGTGAAGGTGGACTCCCCAATTCTAAATTCCTGTGTGCCAGCTGGCTACCCAGAGGGTGATATAAGGGTTTGTACCCAACCTCTTCCAAGTTTGTCAACAGTGCTGAAGTGAGGTGCTGTGTCACATGCTTTGGCCAGGTCAAGATAGGCCGTGTGAACCATTTTTCTCCCATCCCTTACTTTGTTGACCTTCTGAAAGAAGTCCACAAGGTGGAATAGGCATGACCTGCCCTTGATGGAACCAAATTGGGATGGGTCCAATGTCTGGAGGTTTCCTAAGTTGTTGATTATTTCTGTGATGATTTTTTTCCATGGCTTTACATGTGAGACTTATGGGTGTGTAGTTTCCAGGGTCTGTGTTTGGGCCACCTTTGTGCAGAGGGATGACTGTTGCTATTCTCTATTCATGAGGCACAAAGTCTGTTTGGAGGCTGCAGTTAATAAGCAATTCCAGAGAGCCTGAAAGTTCATGTTTCATGCTATTTAGATTATTACACTCAGTGAATATAGTTTCTTACGTACAGACACGCACATGGTCGTAAATTACCAGGATTTGCAGGCAGAAACGAGATCAGTGTGGAGGAAGGATACCCAGACAGTTGCAGAAGTAGTAGGAGCAGCAGGTCTTAAAGAGAATTTACAATTGTACTTGGATATGTTACTGATGACTTCTGCAACTCGTACAGACTTACATGCATTACTGAGCACATTGTGGGTGCTGCGAAGAGCACTTCTGGCTAACATCAAAGACTGGAACAATATTAATTTCATGAACTTTAGTCATACTTTGACTTAATGGGGTCCATTCCCGTCATGGCATGAGAAACCCAAAAGACTTGGATAAATTAAAAAAGACATCCTGGGATATTGTCTGGCCTATTGATGCAGTGTTTTTGGCCTTAGAGAGCATTAAGGACTTGTTTCCTAGTGATAGCTGGAGGAGTTATATTTGATGCTGTTTCCTGAGGAAAGGTTTGAGGGGAGGAGGGGGTAAAATTGGAGCTGAATTTGTTGGCCAGTAGATTTGCCATTTCTTCTGGCTCTGTGTAGGTGGCTCCATTTACATTGAGCTCTACACGCTATTGTGCATTGCTTTTGAGGTTGCGGACATAGCTAAAGAATGCTTTGTGGTTGTCCTTGGCCTGGGCGACAAAAAATATACCTGAAATTTTTTGGCTTTGGTAGACTTTTTATTTGTCCTCAGTTCCTCATTTAGTTTGAGTGCTTTTATTTTGCTGTGTGCTGCACATCCTAATTTTTGCCGTGATTTTTTTCTTCTTCTTCTGTTATACAGTGTATTATGATTCCACCAGGGAGGCTAGTTTTTCAGTTAGTTCTGTGCTTCTTCCTGGTGAGTACAGTTGCCTCTCTGCAGCTATTAACATGCTTGTATTGGGTTTCTGTGAACAGTTATTAATATGCAGCAGTATTCACAGGCTTTATGGGGGCTTGAAATTTTGTCAGGTTATTACTTAATAGTAGAAATTTAGCCTTGGTGTATTTGTTGAATATTTCAGGGTTAGCTGAAGTTTCGGGTTTTATTTTAACATCAAAGGAGACAATTTTGTAGTCTGACTTTGCGAGAGAAGACCTTATACTAGGGGGTGAGCAGCACACTCCAGTATTGGTGTGGATGAGATCCGGTATCGTTGCATCCCTGGTTGGTGTATTGACATTCTGGTTCAGGGAGTTTGTGTTTACAAAATCCAGGAATCTCTGTGCCTGCATGTTTTGAGTTGTATATGATTTCCCTATTAATAATGGGAGAATTTGTCGCCTGTAAATATGGTATTGGGTTTGATGGCAAGTGTTTTCAGTAAGTTTAAATACATGATATGGGTTTCCTTGGTCATATAGGGGGGCATATAGCTTGCAAGGAAGTGGTACTGGATATTGCCTATGGCAATTTGAACGTGGAGAGGCTCAAGTGCATTGTCCTGTTTGACTAAATTGAAACACCTCCACCTTTAGTCTCTGTCCGTGTAGTAGCTGGTCTCAATGTATGGAAGTCATTATAACCCTGCACTGTATGTGTGCTCTCTGTGGCTTTAATCATGTCTAGGTGAACACACAGATGTCAGCATTCTCTAGGGTGAAGAGAGCTAGGGATTGGAGTTTTTTGTTTAGATTCCTAACATTCCGTAGTAATGCCTTTAGATTTTCTTGGTTTTGATTTGCTATGTTGGAAATACTTTGTTTGGGATTGCCTAAAAAAGGCACTATGTGGGAGGACTGTGTTTTAGCTAATATTCTAAACCTAGAGGGGAGAGGTGCAGACCATCCCTGGCAGAGCAGCATGGTCTGTTGACCATCTCCTTCCATGCCAACAGATATTGTACCAATTTAGAATTACACCAGAAACTAAGGCATTTACTAATGTCAGTCTTTTTTTGTTCGTATTGTGGCATCATCCTTTGAGAAGGTAAAATGCTGTTCAGTGCTAGGCTCATACCAGCTTGAGACACATTCCATGAGCTCCATAATGTCTCACTTAATATAGTCTAGGGAGATGCATCTCAGATCATTTACACCCACATGGACTATGAGTCATACTGGTACTTGTTGTCCAATGACCCGAGTGCGTGTGTAATGTGGTGGATCCTGCTCCCTATTAAGCAAATGACTGTGACTTTCTCCTTACTTAACCTGATGAGAGGGACCTCACTGTGTCTCACAATGGAGTCTTCAGTGACCAGAATGTTGGATTTTGTGGTGGCTCTCCTTATGGACTTAGAAGTGGAGGCTCCATGAGATGTGGCTGTATGTGTTGATGTGGGTGGTGTTTTGAAAGAGTGCATTTGGGGGTGCTGAATGTGTTTGTGTACTTCATCTAGGAGATCTTTGGGGTTTAAGAAGGTTACATTTAAATGCCTCACAATATGTGAGTTTGTGTCTGCTATGAATTGTCCGTGATGGGTGCAGTTTGTGTACTGCTGACAACCTTAGACATTAGGAGTGCTTTTCTGTGAGAGCTTTGCCTCCAATGACATTATGTAGATGCATCTCTCACATACCATATCAGTTTGAGAATTAACTGCTTGCCAGCAAACATGAGACAGTTTCTACATTGCCTCAGGGTACTACTGATAGTCACCAAGTTGGTAACTGAGATGGTGGATAAAGTTCATCTCCATGGCAGCAAACCTTTTTTTATTGTTTAGACAGTTGGAATGCGATTGTAAGGTAATGTTAGGAGTATCCGGTTTGCAACTCTGGATGCAGTGCTTGTTACTGCAGACTAGTTGACCTGTGTGCAACTAGGTTACAGGAAAGATGTCAACTCAAGTTGGGTGTGTGTTTTATACAGGACACTGCCAAATACTTGAGGGAAAACTAATATGTAGACCCTAATGATTTATGGGTGAAGAATTTCGGCAGATAGTCTGAAGTTAGAAGCAAATCAAGCAGTACTTACTGAAAAGAAGGAATTAACTTGTCAAGAATGATGAAAAGATGGGCGTTGCCTGAATGATTACTGCCTGGCTTAGTGATGGCGAAGTTTTTGGGTTTGGCGTGTCAAAAATTCGGAAAATGCCGAACTGGACTCTGCTTGTGTGCCACCCCGCCAAAATAAATACATGTAAATTAAAAATAAATAAAATGGCATGGTTCTCAGTACATCAGGGATAAATCTAGAAGTAAAAGATATGGGCAGTTTTAAAATACTAGTGCTGTTGATTTTTGAGACACTGACAAAAAGCGAATGTGAATTAATATACATTTCTGAATTGTACTACACCATTTCTAATGCAAATGTATTAGTCTTATTCATCTATTCTTAGATAAATTTTTCTTTTTCCTACTGAAATATAAAATATATAATCTTAGGCTTGTACTATAATTGTTAAAACTTCTTATGTACCAAATTATACTGTTGTTGTCTTTGTCTTGACCTTTTATGTTGTAATTTGCGGAGCTTTTCTCCCCGGGCCTCCACTGAAAATGAACATATATCCAGCTGGACTAGCCTGGTCAACAAATGTAAAATAAAAAAAATAAATAAAATTATTGCCATTAAGTGTAAAAAGTTGCCAGTTTTAGGAGGGATTTAGGGGGACAGTTTAGAGCAATGTAAAACTGCACACTCCTAGAAATGCAGATTACTCCGTTTGCAGAAGTGTAACCATGAAGAGAAAATGTCAACATTTTCCTTAGTTTGCTATCAAGAAAGTATACTGAAATAGTCTTTGAGGTTAATAACTTCCTTACCTCTGCAGCAGTGTTGTTGAACTGGCTTCTGGCACAAAATAATTCAGTGCACTCCACCCAAGCAACAAATTTCAAAAGCAATTTCTTTGGTAACTCGGGTGTTGGTGAATGCTGGTGTGTTACCCACAATGTTGTGGCGTGTCACCTATGACAAGTGTCATAGGTTCGCCATCACCGACCTGGCTGCTACTAGTGTTTTGGTATTACCTTAGCTTCACTCTGCTGGGATGTAATGCAATGCTCCTTTGCTTCATATCTCACTAGAAGCAAAACAGTAGCACCAATCCCAGGATGAGAAGCAGGCTACAGCCTGTTTGGTGATCCACAGTCTTGTCCCAGATGATGCATGGCTCTAGGTTGCTTGTAGCCTTTTCCTGGTAAGACGTCTCAAATAACAGTCAGACCAGACATATCAGGAGGGTCAAGCAAAGACACTTGCTGTCCAACCAGAAATCATTCACCAGGTGCAAAATGGAAGCACTGATCTCAAGATGACTACTGAGAGGCAGAATATGGGCTGTCCAATAATTGGTGGTTTTGGCATGGATTTTAAAGGTAAGATGAAAAAATGGGTTAATCCTAACTGCTGCAGTGTGCAAGCAGTTAGATGTGGAAGAGGAGGTAGCTTAAGTTGTAGCTATCTAAGTGGAAAACTGCTAATTTTAAAAGAGCAGGATAGATTGGAAGGGGTGGGCACTTTGTACTCAGGTTCTGTGGAATACAGTGGGATAGCCAATAAATTTAAATAGTTGAAGGGGAGTGATTTCATAAAATGATGATTTTGTGCTTACAATAGCTAGTGAAAGAGGAGAGGAAAGGAGATACTTGGCCAAATTAATAAAAAGGGCAGGCAACTAGAAAGATGGTATTGTTTAAAAACACAATGGCACCTAGGTGTTTACTAAGCTAACGACCACAGGGGCCTTTTTAAGGCTAGCCATCCATCCCAAATCTCTGACAAGTTCAGTTACCCTTGATGATAAGTGTAAGCATGGGCCTGGGAGATGAACCATTTACAGGTTAACCTCTGTCCATTAGAGACATAGGTGATTACATTCATACAAAATGTACCAGACTGTGTTACTGTGATGTTTTTGATCTAGGATCTAGATCTTGTATACTGTGATACCAATAAAGATGTGTTCATGATAAAGAAAAAAATGTAAGCTGCTGTGAGCTCTGAGAACTGTATGGGCAGTCCATATGTCTGTTTTCTTACTGCCCAGTATAACTGTAACCAAGCCGAGGGATTTGTATGGCTAGTGATTAGCAATCTCTCTGAACTCTGCAGGATGCATCTCTCAATGCAACTTCACATTGCTAAATACGCAAGACAGACACTCTGTGCAAAAGAAACAACACTACTCATTATGTGTTAGTGTTTGTGACATGCACAATGAGGGGGTTAGTCAACACTGCTCTCGTCCAATCTGTACACTTTGTGTCCTGAACTAATGCACAGTAGGGCATTTGTTGGCTTTTGCAAATCCAAACAGAAATGGGCTAGATAACATCATAACCGTCAAAAAGACTTCTCTACTACATATTACATTTCTTCAAGGTTAAGGAAATGAGCCACCTGAACACTACTGAAGACGCTTTCTCGGATTTATAATGACCAAACAATTATAGCAGATAAATGAAGAGGGAAGCACAACAAATATAGTTACCCAAGTAAAGAAAAGCTGTTATATCCTGTACTTTGGGGAAATTTGTCAGGATAGTCAGGCGTCTGTAAACATCCCCACACTGTTTGTGAAACTGTACTGATACTGATTAGCTGTATTATTATAAACTTAGTTTTTTTTTACAGACCAACTTTTAAAGCAATAAATCCACCCATTCAAAGCAAGTTAAAGGGTGGCCAAGACTAGACCCTTGCACTCCGCCATCTACAATGCTGAGATGATAATGATGGATAAGGGGGGAAATCCTGCCCAAATTTTAACAATGCTGGTACAAAACGATCAGGCATGCTAGCCCACCTGAGATGCGCTTGCACTGTGTTCCATTTAGATGTCTCTCTATTCAGTCCTGGAAGCTCTTTTTCAGTACAAAAGCACCACATTTCTGGAAGAAAACAGTGAAAAAAGGATCCTCTGAATTTTGAAACTGTGTGGTGTTGGTGACTAATGCTGAAGAAAAATTTTCAAAATGCCATTTTAGACTCCTTATTTTTATTTGTGTAACTCACATGTTCTCACACAAAAGCCACTGTAAAAGGACAGCCCAGGCTTTTGTTTTTAATGTCCTGAAATGGAGAAGTAATCTCTTAATTAATTCTCCTTTAACGAAGCTGTTGCTAACATACCACTCAAGAGCTGCATAATTAATTCACTGTCATTAAAACAGTAATACTTTCTATGTTAGTTTGCAGTTTCTGAAATCTACAAGATATGCTGCTTTTATCCTGTTGGTCATTCCAAAGACAGAAATTCATAAAGTACTCCAGCAATACGCAGGTATGCCAAATAGCTTGCCTACCGGTAATGGCCGATGGCTAGTAAATTTCTTTTGCCAAATGCAATCAGCATAATTTTCTGCTGTACTCCTCCTGCCTGAAATATTCAAGTCTGATATTTCTTCTCGTACAAAAGATTATATCACTAAATTTGGCATCTTGTATGATGAGCTTGATTTTACACTAAGCAGAAGGACGCCGGTAATCTGAAATGGCTAGCTTTTGGAACTAGGGTAAAGAAAAATCTTTGACTCAGGAGACACAGCTGTGGTCTCCCTTGTAGTTTAAATATGCAGTTAAAAGCAGAATGCAAGTAAAACACTCTGGAAAGAAAATAAATCGCAGTATACAAAATAGAAGGCAATACAAAAAAGCAAAAACAAACTATTCTTTCCCTCACAGCAAGTTGTGGCAGCTTTTGTGAACTTTTCCAGTGACACTTTTTACTGCTTGCTGTGATCTTTGCAGGAAGGGTGTCTTGAGTTGCAAGCTGTTATGGTGAGTCTACCCTATCTCATTTTTCACAGGTACAGGGTTTCTTTGGGCATAAAATAAGGATTAATTCTCAATGTGGTATCTGTTTCCTGTAAACCAAACTTTAAGTTCAGTCTTTTGTATAGTCTGATTCCGGTTTGTGTCAGAAGCAGAACTGACGTTTTAGCGTGTGGCACTTTATTCCCTCAGTGTCATTCACCCATTTAGGTATGGGGCACCCATTCCCTTGGTGTGTGAAGTCCTCGAAATATAAAACTGTGTTCATTATTCTCTTCACTAAAAGAAAGCAAATGGTTCATTTTTATCTCCTGAAACTACTCCTTTCCTTTACACTTGACTGTCCTTACTATCCTTATGTGGAAGGATGTTCTTGCTCTTTCCAGACCAGAGACTCTTGACTCCTTGAAAAATATTTTATAAACTTTTTGGTAATAATATTAATATTACACTTTTCTGTGCGACTTTGGCACTTGGCCATAACTATTTCATGAAAATTGTGGGCAACATTTTCAGCATACTGAAGAGAGCCTAGCTTATGAAATATGCAGCTGTTATTGAGCAGTACTCTGGCTAAACTGGGTTGTTTTGCATTCAAAAGATATAACTTTGTAGTTAAGAATGTGTCCTTATTCACCCCTCCCCCAACTCATTGACTTGCCATAAACAAAAACTGCATATAATGCAAAAATAACAAGCAGTAGTATAAGATATAGAAAAGGCAGTGTAGAAAAATTGCAGGTTCAAATGCTGACAGAAAATATGGACATGAGGATGATAATTCCTTCTGTATGGGACTTATAACTACAACTAATTTGTGTTAAGAATAAAAAGGGAAAACTGACGTGTGGGTGGCATTTTCTTGTTTGCGTCTGGAACCAAACTTGAAACCCTGCGTTCAGAGTCCAAGCATTAGCTCCAGACTGCATTGTTTGAAGTGTGATGTTGATGGCCTGTAACTGTTATGACTCACTTTTTTTACTGTTTAAAGATCATGTGTAAAGGTGCGAAACGACTTTTATATTAAAAAAAAAGTGTTTGCATACCTCATGTACGCAAATACTTTGTTTTTTGTATTAAAAAAAGAATAGGTTGCTTCACACCCATGCAGAAGTATGTTTAAATATTTCAAAACACAGAAGACTAAATGTAGTAAGTGAGCACTCGCTCTCGCTCGCTCTCTCTCTCTCTCTCTATCATGCACACACACGTCTTTGTAAGCATAAACATACATGCAAACATTTCTTTATTTGAAAAGAAAAGCACATATCACCATACTGTACACGTTTTCTCACTGTACAGATTTTTGCCTCATTTTTGGTCTGTTCCTCATAAAATTGGTTTTCTGGAATTTTTTTTTTTTTTTTTTTTTGTGGCAAATCAGTGAGGATTGACTTCACTAATTAATGACAGGCATGTGAGTTTCAGATTTTATATCCTTCAGAAAATGGTGAGAGAAATTTAAGAATGTGTGAGATTTCACTAGGGCAAACAAGTTCTACCATAAAGAAATGGAATATGTATTAAATGGTGTTTTTTTTCTTTATGTGGCACTTTGTGTTGGATTGCAGCCAAGGAAAATCACTTTTTGGGAAGAAAAATGCGAGTGCCCTTCAAAAAAGGTGTTTTTTGGCTAAGCCTACTAAAAGAGGCTAAAGGAACATTTGCATATTTTTAAAGTTGTATAGCCAATTGTGATATTGGCTAACTTTTTTTAGCAGTAGTGAGATGGATTTAAGGAAATTGCATCATGTGCTGCTAAACAGCTGCATTAAAGTTCCACAACATGACTTAAGAGATGCAGAGTTTGTCATTTAGAATTTATAAGTGCAAACAATGTTATTTTTATACAAGACACAAAATAGCCCAGTAAATCCAGGTAAA
>NC_056747.1:1098868994-1098961494 GCF_019279795.1 Protopterus annectens
ATATCACAGTGACGAAAAGCGCTTCACAATAAATTTATTCTACTGTGGACAAGTCCGGGTGTTTGATGCACTTGTGTTTGTATTTCCAGTTCCTGAGAGAGGCTAACAACTTAAGGCTGCCAAGGAGAGCACCCACCCCTGCTTGGGACCTTAATTTTGTACTGGAAAAGCTATTGCTACCCCCCTTTGAGCTTGCAGTGTCAACAGAGTTAAAATTCCTCTCTTGGAAAACAGCCTTGCTTGTGGCCATCACTTCAGCTAGAAGAGTGTCTGAGCTACAAGCACTTATGCCTGTGAAACCCTTCATTATGTTCCATGCTGACAGTGTTTCCCTCAGGACTAACCCTTCCTTTATGACTAAAGTGGTGTCCATTGTGGCTCTCAACCAATCTATCCATTTGCCAACTTTTTCCCCTAATCTTCAAATTAAAGGGGAAAGGATCCTGCACTCCTTGGACAAGCACAGACAGCTCAGATTCTATCTTGATAGGATTAAGCCCTTCAGGAAATCTGACCAGTTACTAGTCAGCTTTGCACCAGGGGCAGAGGACAAGGCCATTTTAAAGCAAATGATTTCCAAATGGATAGCACACTGCATCCATTTCTGCTACAAGCGCCATGGGAAACCAACCCCTCAGGGGGTCAGAACACATTCCACTAGGGCCACTTCTATCTCTACAGCATTCCTCAGGGGAGTCAGTACCAGGGACATCCTGGAAGCTGCTACCTGGAGTTCTGTACACACCTTCACCAAGCATTACCACCTGCCTATCTTTTCCATATCCAGGGTGAGTTTTGCAACAGCAGTTCTGTAAGGCATACTAGCCAGCCCCAACTCTTGTTGACTGCCTCCACCCTTCTTCAGCTTTGGGAATCTACCCAAGTCTGATGACTGCAACAGTGAAATACAAAGAATATAGTACAGTTGTTGTACACTTACCATAAATGTAGATGTTCGAGTATTCACTGTTGCAGTCCTGGATGTTCATGTTTCACTGTTGCAGTCATTACATTTGGGTAATCTGCTTGCAGGTTGCCTTCAGTCGGCCTGATTAACAAAGTCTTGGGTCAGGTCGTCAGGGGTATAAAACATGCAGCCAATGCCATTACATCAGTCTTTCTTGCTGTGCGGTGCCCAAAGCAGAAGCAGTTAGCAAGTGCTGGTCGGCCGACTCCTGAAAGTTTTGTTTTTGAGTTTCAGTACCGAAGTCTTTAAAGCTAAGTACCCCATTGTGGAAACCTTTTCTTGCACCTCACCAATGTCAGTAAAAGTTAATAATTGTATTACAAGTACCTCATAAAGATTTTCATTCGTACTGTATTCCTTGCCTAGGCCCTGACCACGACGTACCTTGCTATCGGTTTTGTGCTTTATTTAATCAGCGCACTATCCGTCGTTGGTATATTTTTGCCTCTAAATATTTTGGTTCTCTGTTTAATTATCCAGAAATGTCGTCGGTTAGCCATCCGACTACCGGGATTCTGAAAAAACGCAAAGATAAAGACAGAGACAGGCCGCCGAGGTGCAAAACTGCCGACGACGCTTGTAAGCCAGTCGCCAGTTTGCTGGTACTCAGTGAGGCGCTTTCGCAGTCCCTGATACCCGCTACTTCTGATTCGCAGGCATCTGAGACCCATTTGTAGTCCGGTATGCTGCGAAATGCTTCAACTATGGAACCTGCGGATGTCTCTACCTTGGATGGGTCCGGAGCTGCTGTGCAGGCACCAGCTACTGAGGGTGTATTCAGGCCTACAGACTTGCATATTAAATCGGCGCCTCCTTCATTACTTAGGCCTAAATCTCGATCCATGTCTAAAAAAACGATGCCCAGGCCACATGCTCAGGCCTCTATGCTTAATAAAAAACAAATGATAAGAATGGCTGAAGATCTAATAACTCTAATCAGGGGTAGCCAACCCCCCCCCTTTCTAAGAGGCCTTGGACTGAGGTTGATTATGAATCTTCTGATCAGGATTCTGTTTTTTCTGACTCTTCTGATTACCTGGATTAGTCCTTAGCTGCTTATGAGGATTCTGATGCAGTGGACTCTGTTCCCTCTGCTTACCCTCCTGAGGATTTTTCTTTTGGAGAAACCTTACATTTTCTAATGGAGCATTTCCACTGGGAAAGCCAGCATAGGCTTTTAGCTATTCCTCCTGTACTGGTCATTGTTGATAATGCTTTCTCGGAATCTAGTTTGGCCCCTGATTTCCTGCCTCCTGCTCCCAGAAACCCTGACTGATACTACAGGGTCCCTGAATCCCACAAGTTCCTTTTCAAAAATCCTATTGCAGATCCAGAGACTATTTCACAGGGGCCCAAGGGCATTAAGGCTTCTACTGGGCGCTGGATAGATGGGTAAAAATGTTTACACTTATGCAACCTTGGCCATTAGGGTTTTAAACTGCCAGTTTCATATGTCAAAATATCAACAACATGGACTGGTTAAACAGAAAATGATGTTGATTCCTGACTCTGTGAAAAATAAAGATTTACAGGATTTAATGCATTCTGCTGAACAAGTTTGAAAACATACTTTGCAAAGTGGTTTTGATTCATTAGAGGCCTCATGTATGGCTGCTGTTACTGGGTCTGTGCTCAGAAGGCATGCTTGGCTTAAGAAGCAATCTTTGCCTGATCATGTTAAAGCTAAATTGTTGGATGCTCCTTTAAATCAGGACCACCTGTTTGGCAACAAGGCTGAGGAAGTTCTTAAAAAGATGGAAGATAAAGCTAAATCTATGCAAACTGTTAAAGATTTTTTTACAAGTTCAGCCTCCGAGATTTAGTAGGCACTGGCCCTCTAAAAATTGGTCCTTTCCAGTCCCTTCCAGGTCTTCTCAAGCCAAACCTAGACACAGCAAATACCGTTTCAGTCCCAGGGGACTCGCAGAACTAAACAGTGGGGGGCCTCCACTTCCAAGTCTGGGAATAATAAGAATCCCCCCCCATGGTAAACTGTCTCAATGACTTCCTTTTAAAATTTCCAAGCACTTACCTGACTGCCCCTTTGGGGGGAAAGATTGCTCTTCATGCAAAGAATTAGGAACTCATTACCCAGGACTAATGGGTTTTAAATATAGTGTCCCAGGGATACAAATTTCACTTCCACACATTGCAAACATCAAGTGGATTGCCGGACCTACCCCCAAGTCACTGGGCAGAGGCACAAAAAACAAGTGCTTTCTCTCTTAAGCATGGGGGGCTATTCAGCTGGTACCAGAAGAGGAAAAGGGATAAGGTTTCTACTCGAGACTTTTTCTGGTACCCAGGAAAGACGATTCATGGCTTCCTATCCTGGACCTGTCTACTCTAAACACCTTTTTGGAGATTCCAAAATTCAAGGTGCTGACTCTTCACCAGTTACTTCCTATGCTAAGCAAAGTTGCTTGGTTGACAACACTAGATTTAAAAGAAGCATACCTGCACATCCCGATCAGGGAATCTTGCAGAAGATACCTATGCTTCAAAGCAGGCTATGCGCACTGTCAGTTCTCTGCACTGCCCTTTGGCTTATCTACTGAGCCGAGGGTATTCATAAAGTGCCTAGCTCCAGTTTTTGCATTTTGCAGGCAAGGAAATATTCAAATATTACCCATACCTGGACGATTGTCTAATTCAGGCAGAAAGCTAGGACATGTTACGGGTTTGTTCTATTGTAACATTAGAAAGCCAGGAGATACTTTTGAATCATCTGGCCTTTGTACAAAGGGTTCTAACTTGTCTGGGGTACACCATAAATGAAAAGAAATCACAACTGGTACCCTGTCACCAAATTATATTCCTGGGAGCAAGCTTGAATATAACTTCCCAGATAGCATACCTCACGCCAGAAAAGCAAATTCATTTGACAACTTACTTCAAATAAGTGGCCACATAAACCCTGCTATCTGCAAGACAAATACTGCAAGCCTTGGGGTTTATGGCCTCCTGCATTCTTCTAATTCCATATGCAAGACTGCTTATGAGGAAACTACAGTGGTATCTAAAAAGCCTATTGTGTCAACATTCTCAAAGCCTAGAAACAATGATTCCTATCATACCTTGCCTACACCTAGAGTTTGTTTGGTGGGCAGAGGCCTGCCATCAAAACAAGAGACTACCTTTCACACCACCCAAACCCTAACAACGGATGCATCAGATTATGCATGGGAGGCTCACCTGGCAGGGAAGTGCATTCAGGGCAAATGGTACCCAAGTCAAATGCACTTGCATATCAATCAAAAAGAAATGTTAGCTGTACAGAATGCTCTGACAGCCTTCAAGGACCACATTCTTCCAGGACAATGAATGGTAAAGATGGACAAACATCACTGTTATGTGGTACATAAACAAGCAAGGGGGTACACATTCTTACCCCCTCTGCAGACTAGCCATGGCATTGTGGAACACAGCCTTGAGCTACCAAGTGCACCTACAAGCTCAATTTCTGCCAGGAAAATTAAATACACTGGCAGACGGACTAAGCAGAAACCTCTTGGACCCACAAGAGTGGAAACTGGAACCAAGGATTTTCAGTATGTTGACAAGCAAATGGGGAACCCAGATACAGACCTGTTTGCCTCTCCCCAGAACTACCAATTGGAAAAAGTTTGCACATGGACTCCCCACAAACAAGCCCAGAAAGTGGATGCTCTGTCCTTCAGCTGGAAAAACCTATCAGTCTATGCCTCTGCTCTCCAAAGTACTACTAAAAGTCAAACAGGACCAACCAAGGATGATTTTGATTGCTCCAGACTGGCTGCGCCAACACTGGTACCCCCTCCTGCGCAGTGTGTCAGTGATAACTCCATGGCACCTGCCTCAGACTCCTTCCCTGCTGTCTCAGCAGGAGAACCAGATTCTGCACCCTTGGCTACCAACACTGAACCTTGCAGCTTGGCTAATTACTTAATCTCTCCTTTACCATCCCTCAACAAACCTGTGATGGATATCATTTTACACGCAAGGAGGCCTAGTACTAGAAAATCTTATGCTGAAAAATGGAAAAGATTCTGTGCCTGGAACCAGTCTCAAGGGATGAGCACAGCAGCGCCCAATTTACCTCAGATTTTACAATACTTAATTGAGATGCTTCACAAGGGCCTGTCTTTTTCCTCCATTAAAATCCACGCCTCAGCCATTTCAGCTCATTATAACACAGAACCATCCCTATTCTCTCATCCACTGCTCAAGTAGTTCCTCAGAGGGGCCAAAAATTTGAGACCACCCAGGAAAGCTCCAACCCCAGCCTGGGACCTTAACTTCGTCTTGGAGAAACTCACTCTACCTCCTTTCGAGCCAGCTGCTACTGCAGACTTAAAATTTCTTTCTTGGAAAACACCTTTCCTTTTAGCAATCACTTCAGCTAGAAGGGATCTGAATTACAGGCCCTTATGGCAGTAGAGCCTTTCATCATCTTTCATGCGGACAGAATGTCACTTGGAACCAATCCATCCTTCATGCCCAAGGTGGTATCCAGTGTGGCACTTATTCAGTCCATTAATTTGCCATCCTTCTTTCCCAATCCACAGAATAAAGGGGAACGGATACTGCATTCCTTAGATGTGCACAGACAATTTAGATTCTACTTGGACAAGACTAAGCTTCAAAGGAAATCTGAACAATTGTTGGTAGCATTTGCTGCAGGGGCAGAGGGGAAGGCTATTTCAAAGCAAACCATTTCTAAATGATGAGCCTTTACATTAATTTCTGCTATAAGCACCATAGAAAACTTATCCCTCAGGGGATCAGACCTCACTCCACCAGGGCTGCATCTACCTCTACAGCCTTTCTCACAGGCGTCCCTACCAGGGACATCGTAGAAGCTGCTACCTGGAGTTCTGTACATACTTTCTCCAAGCATTATCATTTGCCAATTTTCTCTAGATCCAGAGCTGGCTTTGCCACTGCAGTTTTGCAGGGCCTTATAGCTGGCCCTAATGCTGTCTAAACTCCTCCTCCAAACCATAGCTTTGGGAATCTACCCAAATGTAATGACTGCAACAGTGAAACACAAACATAGTACAGTTGTGTACACTTACCATAAATGTAGATGTTCGAGTGTATTCACTGTTGCAGTCCTGGTTACCCTCCCTCCAGCCCCCTAACTTCTTTTGGCTGTACCTCTACTTTCCTTTACTATGCTTAAAAGCCTTTTTGGTGTATCTGCTTTTTTGTTGGAGGTATGTTTTTGTTCTTTTATGTTTAATTGCTTCCCATTAGTGGGGCACCTGACATCGGGGGCAAGAAAAACTGATGTAGTGGTGTCGACTGCATGTTTTATACCCCTGACGACCTGACGTCATGGAAGAAGGGACAGCAACCGATGCAGGACCCAAGACTTTGTTAGTCAGGCCAACTGAGGGCAACCCACAAGCAGATTACCCAAATGTAATGACTGCAAGAGTGAATACACTCAAACATCTACATTTATGGTAAGTGTACACAACTGTACTTTTCCCTCCCTCCAACCACCTTGTCTCTCTATGTCTATTACTCACCCCTTTCAGTGATATTGGTATTTACTTTTTACTGGTGGTGTTTTCCCCACCATAACGTAGCTCCCTATTTGGTGGGCTCCTGACATTTGGGGCAAGAAAAACTGATGTAATGGCTTTGGCCGGCTGTTTTTATACCCCTGACGTCCTGATGTTAGCCCTGGAGCGACAGCGTCTGACGCAGAAATACTAAGTCTCTGGCATTCGGGCCCACTGAGGGCTGTCTGCTGGCAGATAACCCAAGTGCAATGACTGCAACAGTGAATACACTCAACATGTACAATTTTTGTTAAGTGTACACAACTGTACTTTTTACTGATTGTTCTGACCTCTGCAAGAAGGGTAACAGTTGCATGCTGTTGTGGTGAGTCAGCCTTATTTTCCACAAGGGTGGGGTTTCTAGGAGAACTAAGTCTTCTTTTATGCCTAAAGTGGTATCAGAGTTTACTTTAAGCCAAGCTGTCCATCTCCCCATTTTCTTTCATGAACTTGAAAACGAGGGAAAAAGTTCTGTCTTTAACAGCGCTAAATCTTTCAGATCTTCAGCTCAGTTGTTCATCTCTTGTGAAGGAGGGGGTAGCCTATGTCAAAACAAGACTATTTCGAAGTAGTTGTCAGAGGCTATTTCCTTTTGTTATACTAACCATAACAAATCATATTCCAGACAGGGTAAGACCCATTCTTTGAGGGCCATGACTTCATATATGTTTTTCTTTAGAAAAGGTTGGGTTCTAGGCGTGTTCTAGAAGCTGTTATTTTGTTCTCTGTACATCTTTTATAAGGCGCTGCCAGCTTTTTTCCTTCTCCAAGTCCAGATCAAGCTTTGCTAGGACCATTCTTCTGGGCTCCTCTCCTTTCTCACGTAATTAGCTATGGTAATCCTCGTGTAGCTAAGGCTATGGCAGCATTGATGAATGTGATGAACATAGTACAGCTGTGTAAACTGAACTTATTGTATGTAACAGTAGATGTTTGAATGATCACCGCTGTAGTAGCCACTCCCTCCCTCGATCCCCTCTTCATTTTTTTTTAATGCCAGGGTATGAACTTTTTTTTTTTTTTTTCTTGCTCCTGGCATTGTCCTTTGAAGGCTCAGCGTCTTCCTCTCTGCTAGCAGGAAAGCTTTGAAGAGCTTCGCACCCAAACTTGTCTTTTAGTCAACTTAACTTGAGCTTCTTGACCATTTGGACACATGGAAGGTGTCCTGAAGCTTTGGAAGCTGACTGGCCATTATATCCTTGGCAAGGGTATAACCCATATAGCTAAGGCTACTGCAGCAGTGATCGTTCAAACATCTACTGCTGTGGTAAGTTCAGCTTACACAACTGCACTTTCCAAATGGTTGTCTAAGGCTATTAACTTTTGTTATAGTCATTATAACAAAACTATTCCAGGCAGGATCAAAGCCCACTCTGCCACTCTTTGCTTCATCAGTAGCTTTTTGGAAAGGGTTGAATTTTAGAAGTATTTTAAAAGCTGCATCTTGGTTTCCTGTGCATAACTTTACAAAGCACTATAGACTTGATTCCTTCTCTAGGTGTAGATCAGCCTTTGCTAGGACCATTCTCCAGGGGCTCCTGGAAATTTCTTCTGCCACCTCCCAAATGTAGTAAGCTAGGGTAATCTATCCATATAGTTATGGCATATGCTGAACATAGTACAGCTGGGAAAGTAAACTGACTATAGCAGTAGATGTGTGAATGATCACTGCTGCAGTAGTTGCTTCCTCTCTGCACCCCCCCATGTTTTTTGTGTGTTTTTTTATGGCAGGGTGTTGAGATATTTATTTTTTGTTTCTCTTAGCATTGTCTTTTCATGGCTCAGACTCCCTGTCTTTTGGCAAGAAATCTGTGAAGGGCTTAGTGGTCACTCTTGTCTTTGTCAGCTCAGCTTGAGCTACCGGATAGTTTGGAATTGTGGAAAATGTCCAGAAGTTTTGGAAGCTGGCTGATTGTTATGCTTGGCAGGATGTAACCCGTATAGGTAAGGCTGCTGCTGCAGTGACCAGTCTAACATTTACCGTTATGGTAAGTTTACTTACACAGCTGCACTTTCCAGGGAGCTGTATTAATCCACTACAAAGACTAGGCTGAGGAGGTAACCGAGCAAGGCTGTGACAGAGAGAGAGAGAATACTTCAGTTAACAAGTGTTCTAGCAAATATGTTTGCGATGTAATGGATGCTTCAAGGCAGGAACAGTGGCATCATATACATTAAGAGAACTGCTCATCTGAGGACCTGGGCCATTCCAGCTAATGTAAAGGCATAGCTCTCCAACATTCTGTTAGAAATTAAGCTTTTTTGTTTGCTCCCCCCAACAGGTGTTTAATAATCTGAAGGAAAGCATAGTTGTTGAGATGTATGATTCACTTCTTTGCTTGATTTAGAAACTACCATACTAAAAAAAAAAAGTCCTAAAAAATCCCTTCAGCCTTATTAATCTCAAGGCAAAGATACAGACATTTCAGAGAAAAGCTGTAGGCATGTTGGTGTTTCCAAAGTACACAGAAGGCAAAGTAATCTAATCAGACCCATTCCACTTGGCCCAAAACGGGAAGCTATAGAGACTACTAAAGCACGAAGAAGGCATGGGATTTTATTCAAGCCCATTATCTCTTGAAAAAAGAGCTCTTGCAGGGCTATCTTGGACTTGCCAAAGTTAAACAAGTTTCTAAAAGTGCCAGAATTCAAAATGCTAACCATGTAGACCATACTGCCCCTTGTTTTCCCTCAGGCCTTTGTTACCCCGGACCTGAAAGATTTCTGCCACCATATATCTGTAGCAAGTGCATTTGTCTTCTGATTGTCTGCAAAGTGCCTGGCTTTAGCAGTTGCCAACTGCAGAACAAAGGGTTTTTAGGCTTGCACTTGGATGAGTGTCTGAGTCGAGCTGCAACCTTAGGATATACTCACAGCTCTTACATTTACCCTGGCCTTTTTTTTTTTTTTTTACAGTGTCTGTGGCTCCTTGCAAATCTATCAAAATCCCAACCAATACTCTCAATACTAGTCCCATTTTAGGGATGCTGTCTGGAAATTACAACCATTGGACAATGTTCTTCATTCCACATTGCTGCAGTCCTAACTATTGGGGTAGTCCGCTGTCCAGTCGGCCCGAATACCAGAGTATATGGCTGACGTCGGTCAGAGCGCATTAGACTGACGTCAGTACGTCAGGGTACTAATGCGCATGACCGACGTCATATCCTCAGTCTTTTTTGCCGCATGGTCCGATGCAGAAGCAGTTTTGCGAGTGCAGGTTGGCGTTCTGAAATATTTCCGAAGTCGGAGTTTCAGACCGAATCAGAGTTGGCTAAGTACCCGTTGGGAACATTTTGGTTTTTCTTGCCTCAGTATTTAACCGGATGTCAGAAAAAGTGAATAACTGTATTTCTTGTGGGAAACAGATACCTCATAGGGATTACCATACCTTGTGTATACCTTGTTTAGGGCCTGAGCACGACGTTGTTGGATGCCGCTCTTGTGCTAGGTTTAACAAACGCACTATTAAGAGAAGGTTAGACTGTGCCAGGTTAGTGTTTGGGAAGCGTTGCAATTATAAAATGCCGTCGGATGCTCCGACGCCCGCTTCGTCCAAGAAGCGCAAGGACAAAACAGCGAAGCCTAGGGTTGATGAACCGGCAGTCCCGGACGTCGGTTCTTTAGAAGGCTCAGTGGAGCCAGAGGTTTTGCCAGGAGTTTCTTTGGAGTCTCAGGCAGAGACTTTACTGTTAAAGGATGTGCCTTCTCAGGAGGTAGGCCAGGCTGAGGGGGCTTCTCAGGTAACTGTTCTTCCCAAGGTAGTTAGAGCCTCTCCTTCTGTTGCCAAAACTTCTTTGAGAGGTAGGCCAAGTTTAGCTTCAGTGGGGGCTTCTCCTAGCACTTCAGGTTCTGTGCCTAAGAAGCATATGCTTAAAATGGCAGAAGATTTGATTACTATGATTAGAGGTTCTATGCCCCCTCCTGATAAGAGGCCTAGGGTGGAACCTGAGTTTGATAGTTTTGAGCAGTGTTCAGAGGCTTCTGAGTCTTCTGCGGAAGATTTGCAGGAGTATCCTCCTTATTCTGATTCTGATGTGGATGATTCCACTCCTACTGCTTCTCCTCCTGAGGATTTCTCATTTTCAGAGACTCTGCATTCCATGAGGGAGCACTTTAAATGGGAAGGCCAGGATTACTCTGATTCAGGAAAAGGCTTAGGGAATTCTTGTTTTACCCCAGCATAGGCCCTTAGCTATACCTCCTGTGTTGAATGTGGTGGAAGATGTTTTGCAGAGGCTTCCCTGAACCCTGATTCTTTGCCTCCTGCTCCTGTTAAACCTGATAGGTACTATAGGGTGCCTGAAGCTCATAAGTATCTTTTAAGAGTCCTAGGGCAGACCCGAAACTGTTTCTCAGGGACCTAAAGGTGTTAAGACCTCTGTGGTTAAAAACCCTGTTCCCACTGATAAAGAGGCAAGGGCTTTGGATAGATGGGGAAAGAAAGTGTATACTTCTTCCACCTTAGCCATGAGGGCGTTGAATTGTCAGTTTCACATGCTAAAATATCAAAATTATCTCCTTTCACAACTGAAATCTAAGGTGGATGCTTTGGCGGAAGGTATTGAGTGTAAAGAGTTGCTGGATTTAGTTCATGTGTCTGAACAAGTGGGTAAGCATTCTTTGCAATGTGGTTTTGATGCTGTACAGGCCTCCTCGAGGGTGGCTGCCACTAGTTCTGTTCTTCGCAGGCATGCCTGGTTGAGGGATCAGAATTTAGCTGAGCATGTTAAGACAAGGATTTTGGATGCTCCTTTACAGTCTGATGTGTTGTTTGGTTAGCCTGTGGAAGCAGTTTTAAAGAAAATGGAGGACAAAGCTAAGTCTATGCAAACTGTTAAAGATTTTTTGCAGGTGCAGCCACCGAAGTTTAGTAGAAATTGGCCTACTAAGGGATGGACATATCCTGCTTATGATTCCCAGTCTAGGGGTAGGTCTAGGCGTGGTAGGGGCAGAGCTCAAGGTTCTTTTAGGCCTAGAACAGGAGTTCACCTGCTCAGACTTCTGGTGAGGGCAGGGGTCAGTCCTTTCGTAAACAGACCCAATGACCTGCCTTTTCAGCTGCCAGTAGATTCTCGCCTGGCAGCTCCTTTGGGAGGAAGACTGTCTCTTTTCAAAGAAAATTGGGATTTAATTACTCAAGACAGATGGGTGTTGGATATCATTCACCACGGTTACAGGTTTTATTTCCATACATTGCCCCTTTCAAAGGCATGCCAGACGTTCCTCCTCCACAAAGGAAAGAGGCTCACAAGCAAATTTCTCTGTTACTCCAAATAGGGGCCATTCAGCCAGTCCCTGTATCAGAAAGGGGCCTAGGATTTTATTCTCGCCTGTTCTAGTACCAAAGAAGGGGAACACGTGGAGACCAATTTTGGATTTATCTATCCTCAACACTTATCTGGACATTCCCAAGTTCAAGATGTTGACGTTACAACAGCTTTTACCTCTGCTGGGCAAAGATCACTGGATGGTAACTTTAGATCTCAAGGAAGCTTACCTTCATGTGCCTATAAGACTAAGTTGCAGGAAGTATCTGCGTTTTCGAGCTGGAAATTCTCATTATCAGTTCTCTGCATTGCCCTTTGGCTTATCTACTGCGCCCAGAGTATTCACAAAGGTTCTGGCTCCAGTGATAGCTTACTTCAGGCTAAACGAATTCAAATCTATCCTTACTTGGACGCCTGCCTGCTTCTGGCTCAAGAAAAGGAAGACCTTCTACAGCATCTGGAATATGTTATAGCAGTGCTAAGATGGCTAGGGTATTCTGTGAGCGAAATAAAGTCCAGTCTAGTACCCTCTCAAGACATGTGCTTTCTGGGTGTGAGACTGAATACAGCAGCCCAGATGGCCTTTTTAACCCCGGACAAACAAAAGAGTCTATCCCTTTACTTCCATCAGCTATCTCATCAGTCCGTGCTGACTGCAAGGACAGTCCTTCAAGCATTAGGGTTCATGGCATCTTGTATTCTGGTGCTTCCCAATGCCAAACTGCATATGAGGAAGCTGCAATGGTATCTCAAAAATGTATGGACACAGCACTGCCAGGATTTGGACACTGTCATTCAAATAATACCTTGCCTTCAAAAAGAATTTTTGTGGTGGGCTCAGGAATGTCACCTAAACAAGGGACTCTCTGTGACCCGGCCAGAGGCGAGTCAGATTTTAACGACAGATGCCTCGGACATTGCTTGGGAGCTCATCTAAATGGAAAGTGGATACAAGACAAGTGGCCTGCCAGACTACAGCATCTACATATCAACATGAAGGAGATGTTAGCAGTCCAGTTTGCATTAATGGCTTTCAAGGAGTTACTTCTTCCAGGGCAGGTGTTGATTCTAACAGACAACACAACTGTCATGTGGTACATCAACAAACAAGGGGAACACATTCTTATCCTCTATGCAGGCAAGCAATGATTTTATGGGAGACTGCGCTCAGCTTGCAACTAACTCTTCAGGCAAGGTTTCTGCCGGGAGCACAGAACTCCTTAGCAGATGTGTTAAGCAGACAAATCATGGATCCCCACGAGTGGAAACTGGATCTTCATGTATTTCAAAAATTGACAGTGTCATGGGGAACTCCAGACATAGATCTGTTCGCTTCTCCACTAAACCACCAGCTGCCAAAGTTTTGCACAAAGGGGTTTCATCACACAGCTTGGAAAGTGGATGCTCTTTCTTTCAGTTGGAAAAATCTTCATGTGTATGCCTTTCCACCTCTGCCTCTTCTTCCAAAGGTGCTCTTAAAGGTCAGACAAGACAAGCCAAGGATGATTTTAATAGCTCCAGATTGGCCTCGGCAACACTGGTACCCACTACTAAGGAGTCTGGTAAGGAAGCCTCCATGGCCTTTACCTTTGATTCCACACCTGTTATCTCAGAAGGACGGTCATCTCCTCAATGTCAAGCTTCACTCTCTTCATCTAACAGCCTGGCATATTCTGTGTTGAAACACAGCAGGTCTCAACTTCCTCAAGTTTTAAATGTGATTAAGGAAGCTAGAAGACCTAGTACAAGGAAAGTGTACGCAGAAAAATGGAAGAGGTTTTTATTTTGGAGTACAGCAAAGAATTTGGAGATTTCTGAGCCTAATTTGAGTGTGGCTCTTCAATATCTTACTGAGTTATTGGACAAAGGTTTGTCCTTCTCTTCCATTAAGATTCATGCTGCAGCAATTTCAGCTCACTATGATTGTGACCCACCATTGTTTTCGCATCCTTTGTTCAAGCAGTTTCTTAGAGGGGCAAAGAATACAAGACCCCCACGTAGATCTCCTACTCCTGCTTGGGATCTCAATTTTGTGTTGGAAAAACTTACTCTACAACCTTTTGAGCCTGCGGCTACTGCTGAATTGAAATACTTGTCATGGAAGACTGCTTTTCTGTTGGCTATTGCTTCTGCAAGAAGGGTGTCTGAGTTGCAGGCCCTTATGGCAGTAGAGCCCTTTTTGATTTTCCATAAGGATAGGGTATCATTACGTACTAATCCTTCCTTTATGCCTAAGGTGGTTTCTAGTGTGGCTTTAAACCAAACTATTCATTTGCCTACTTTTTATGCAGACCCCAAAATAAAGGGAAAAGATTTTGCACACTTTAGATGTACACAGGCAATTGCGTTATTATTTAAGCAGGACTAAGGATTTTAGGCAGTCTCAGCAGTTGTTTGTTTCTTTTGCTTTGAGTTCGCAGGGCAAGCCTGTGTCAAAACAAACTATTTCTAGGTGGATTGGGTTTTGCATTGCATTTTGTTATTCCCATCATGGCAAGGAGATTCCAGCTGGGATTAGGCCTCATTCCACTAGGGCTACTGCCACTTCAACAGCATTTCTAAGGCGGGTGGCAACTAAGGATATTTTGGAGGCAGCTACTTGGAGTTCAGTGCATACTTTCTCTAAGCATTATCACCTTCCTCTCTACTCTAAGTCTAGGGCTGGTTTTGCCACAGGTATTTTGCAAGGCATGTTGTCAGCTCCTGCTTCTTTATGATTTGCCAGCCTCCCTTACCTCTGCTTTGGGATTCTACCCAATAGTTAGGACTGCAGCAATGTGGAATGAAGAACATAGTACAGTTTTGTACCTACCATAAATGTAGATGTTCGAGGATCCACATTGCTGCAGTCCAATTTACCCTCCCTCCTTCCCCTCTGTGTTTAGGGGTGGTTGTGTAGGTGAGGTTATATGCTGATATTTTTGTATATATTTTTGTATATATTGTACATATTTTTGGTGCAGGTATTTTGGGGCCTTGTCTTTTTAGGGTCTTCTGACATCTGGGGCAAGAAAAGACTGAGGATATGACGTCGGTCATGCGCATTAGTACCCTGACGTACTGACGTCAGTCTAATGCGCTCTGACCGACGTCAGCCATATACTCTGGTATTCGGGCCGACTGGACAGCGGACTACCCCAATAGTTAGGACTGCAGCAATGTGGATCCTCGAACATCTACATTTATGGTAGGTACAAAACTGTACTTTTCTTGTACACAATATGCAGTTGCTTGACCTACTTTTATCACTGTAGCACAGAAGAGTCAGAGTTCTTCAGCAGAATAGTTCGATACAGTACTATCCTCAGTCCTGATGGGCCCGTCTGGAAGGACCACACTTGAGTATTCCAGTGGTACCTAAGGAACAAATAGTACTAGCATTCCACTCTGCAGTGTCTCCTACCCCATCTTGTAGTGGGAAGGAGTTTTCATTGTGGATAGAGCAGATGAACCTCAGCCATGGGAGGTCTTATTCAGGCTAAGCTCAGAATCCTACTCACCACCAACTCTTCAGAAATAAGCTGGGTTGAGAAACTGAGGATCCAAGGGACCTGAGACTAACTTAAATGCTGAATCTCATTAGCAGCAGAGAGAAGATGGTAGTGATTTTGCCAACAAAGTTACAAATTTGGCATGCAGGAATCTTCCATGTCTTGCCTGATAACACCACAGTAATGCTGCTGCTTGTGTTTGCTAGCTGTGGAGGAATGGTGTGTATCCAAGGAGTCCGTCATGTTCCTTGGAATCCCTACAACTTTTCTCAGGAGAGCTTTTTAGCACATCAGCTGATTTAGAGCAGCAGTAGATCTCAAAAGTGGATGTTGAACGTGGGACATGCTTCTGAATTTGGCCCAGAGGTTGGATATGTCAGAATTAAACTTTCTGCTTCCCAAGGAAGCAAAGAGCTAGAAAACTTTGCACCAGGACACACCAGCCACAGGGTTTTGGACAAGTAGATGCATTTTCAGTAACCAAGTAGTTATTTATTTTCCCCCAAAGCTGTTCAGTAGTCCCTGATTTCATCAAGGTAATAAAGAAGATAGAGGACAGACCAGAAATGTTTCTCTTAGCTCCTATGAAGTGTGGTAAGGGCAGTGTATGTTCTGTCACCTTGATGTGAACTTAAAGTAGAACGTGGGTGTCAGTGGTATGTACCAATCTGAAGACCATGCTGAGCTGTTGTATAATGTAGCTGTCATTATCTTTATGCATAAAGATAATGTAGCTCTCATTATCTTTATGCATGTGTGTTCTGAGAACATGGTTCGTCTTAAGTGAGACTAAGAAACCAAATATAAAGAAGTCATAACCAGTAAAATGGAAATGATTCTCCTGTTGGTACTAGATAGGGAGGATCTGGATGCTAAGCATGTGTCAGTGTCATGATACTCAGATGGATGACTTGCAAATCTGTGTTGTCTTATGCTTCTGTGAAGTTACATTTGTTTGCAGTTTCAGCCTGCTACACTGAGATCCACCCTTTATTCCCTCTTTACCAGTAAAGCAGTTCCTTATGGGCAAGTACCACATCTGATGCCTCTCAATAAGTGGTTTGTCCACCATGCAACCTCAGTCATGTGCTAGAGAAATTAACTTTACCTCTTCAGAGCCAGCAGCTGGTGCACTCCTAAAGTATGTGATCTGGAAAACTGCCATTTTAGTTGCAACTACCTAAAGGATATCTGAACTGGATGTCCTAATGCTTAGACAACCCTTTGTCCCGTCTGTTTGGAAAATGAAAATCGGTGCACCAGTTTCAACTACATGTCTAAAATGTGACAGAAGTTTCTGTAGACCAAGGTATTAATGTTCTCATGTCCTGGCTTTCCCACAGAACAATGAGAAAGGGTCCTGCACACCTTGAGTATGCATAGGCAACCAAGATGTTACCTTGGAAGGACTAAAGGAACAAAGGACGTCAGACCCAACTGTTCATAGTCTTTAAATGGTGAGGACAACATGCTTGTCTCCAAGCAGATCATGTCTGTATGGCTGGTTTACTGCATTTTGAGTTATAATCTTTCCATGGCAAGACAGTACGAAGGCATCTGGGAGTCCGCTACACAAGAATGGCAGCCGTCACCACTGTCTTCCTTAGAGGAGTCAGCACCCAGCCTGCCATCTGTCCACATTTTCTACGGGCATTATAATCTGGACATTACCTGTAGAGCCAGGACAGGATTTGGTAACTTTATGGTACACAATTTCCAACAAACCATACCTACTGTAGGGCCATCCTCCACCCACTGTTGCATAAGCTCTAGTAATCTACCCGTGACATCAGTACTGTGACAGTAAACATGAAGAACATTATGTAGTTTTACTGAGAACTTAACTGTAATTGTAGAAGTTCAAGTATGTTCACGGTTTTGCTGCTAATTTACTCCCTCTGCCCTCTTTCTTCTTCTGTAGTCATCCTGGGTTTGGGCTAAGTAGCTGATATTCTGTCCCTTTACCTTTGTTCTCTGTTATTCCTAGAAGGTAGCCCCATCAGTTTGATCTAGTATATGGGGAGGTAGCTTTTTGGACCCTTCTGGTTTGGGGTACCATTCTTGGTGGGTATATGTCGCCTGGGTGACTTGTACGGTGATCTCAGCCCATACACTGAGTTTACAGGCAAGAAAGAACTGCAAAGTGGCACAGGCAGATGACACTCTATATACCATAAAGAGGCTGTAAAACAGAGGTGATGTAGTCTCTCTTTTTTTGGACCAACATAGTTTTTATAGTTACTTGAGATTTTGGGCTAACGGGAACCCTTTTTGGGAGTTAAGTTGTTGATGTTTGTTATGGTGCTTAGATATCTATTTTTGCCTTTGTTGGTGCAATAAAAGGTGTTACATAACATCTGTGTTCCAGTGTCTTTGTGCTTTCTGTTGGTGGGCCGGTCCAGCATTTTTTCTTTTTCTCTTATACCACAGGCACGGTGATCTGCATATGGGACTGGATCTGCCTGTCCTGGAGGGATAGGGGCTAGAAATTCTGGACAGCAGGCTGGATCTTGGGCCTTCTGCAGCAGAATCCCAAGTTTTATCACTACTGCAACAGTGGACATTATTCATGTATTTAGTTAGAAAGAGAGAAAAAGAAGGTAAGTGGATCATTTTCAGCCATGACTTGGCACTGTGTTGTAGGACACAAAACAGAAAATAAACTAAGGGATACACACAGTTGTATGTGGTACTGTAACAAAGTAGCGGCAATGTATTTGTATGTTGTTTACAATAGCACATGCAGTTGATATGTATAGTATGTACAGTTAAGGTAGGTATTCAACCACTGGTCATTGTTAAAAGTACATTCCTACAAGAAAGGAAGACTACAACATGAGTTGCAAGGACTGACTATTGTCATGAAAGGAAGAACATCTGGTGTCCCATAAACCGTTTTTAATTTGTTGTAAATATTTTCGAATCTATGTATAATCATGTAAAAAATGTTGCTCTGTATAATTCCCTTTTATAATGTGTGTGTGTAATTATGCATGCAACTTATTATGCTTGTCTAAGGTTTATACTGTCAGAATCTATGGGCCTGCACTGAAAATGGGCTATTAGCCCAGTCGGACCTTCCCGGTAAACAAATGTAAAATAAGTAACTGGCCAGCTTCATAGAACTTTAGCTCCCTCCTGCACCTTCACTCTGACTGCTAATTGATCATTCCCTTGTAGGGAAATCAGCAGTCATACTGAAGAAAACTTCAGTACTTTCATGCCGCCATTAGGGGAAACAGCTCTGAGGTTTCACAGGAGTAGCAGTCAGCCTTCAAGCTTCATTTCTGGCAGGTAAGTCCACACAGGGGAAACCATTCACAGAAATCTTTTTTTCCATTTAAGAAAAAAAAATGCTTTATTTAGTGACTAAATTTTCCCCTTTAAGAAACAGTATTTTTCACAATATTGGAAGTTTCCTGTCAGGAAGCCCTATTTTGAGCTAATTGCTTATTTTTTTTTTGGATTTGGGGGCTGTTTTGTATAAAAAGTGTACTGTTTGTGTAAGCTTTTAATGTGTGACTGAATGTAAGAATTTTTAAATGGGCAGAAAGTATTTGTAATATTTTTAGTACTTGTGTACAATTCATGACAAGTTGCCTGTTATTTTTTTCTCTCAGGACGCTTAATGTAGTGGTGCTTTATTTCTGATAGGATTTTGTTGTGCTATACTTACGCTTTTACATGAAAGGGGACTTTTAGGGAGTGTGTATGCATGTGTGTGCTGCTTGTAAAGACAAGTTTGATAGCTTGTCTTTTGACTGACTCATTCCAGCATTCCATGCCAGCGTTCAAACCTCTTCCTCTGCTGCAGCTTTGGTTAGTTACTGCGGTCCTGCTGGCTGTGCTCATACTTTACCTAAAAAGAAAAAACACAGAGCACTTTCTGTGCCCGTGTGTTCAGGTAGTGCCTCAGCTGATAAGTCAGGAACCTGTAGTAGCCAACAAGTGTTCCTGAGATCAGTCACTTGATGCTATGAGTTTCACTGGTATAGTATTTCCACCCATCATGGACCATTGGGTCAGCTACATCTTTTTCGATTGCTCCACTGTCTGATTGGAGAACGATGATCTGTGGATGTTTAGTGGGGGGTGCTTCTCAGGGTAGCTGAGGGAGTGCCACCTCTGTTTTCTTGTAGTGTTACCTGCCGATTAAAAACCGAAGGATGTTCTTCGTGTTTCACTGTTGCAGTTATCTGCCTGCAGGTAGCCCTCAGTTGGCTCGAATACCAGTCTTGGGATTTCTGAGTCAGATGCTGTCACCTCTTCCATGATGTCAGGTCGTCAGGGGTATAATGCAGGCAGCCGATGCCATTACATCAGTCTTTCTTGCCGAGAAGGAGCCCGAAGCAGAAGCAGTTCGCAAGTGCCGGTTGGCCGCTACCTGAAATTTTCATTTTTCGAGTTTCAAACCTGAAGTCTTCTAAAGCTAAGACCCTGTTGGGGATTCTTTTTTCTTGCTCTAACCGATGTCAGAAAAAGTTAACAATTGTCTTGCCTGTGAAAAGCAAATACCTCAGAGATTTTCATTCTTACTACGTCACTTGTGTAGGCCCAGACCACAACGTCCCTCGCTGTCAGTTTTGTGCCTTGTTTAACACCCGAACCATTCGTCGTCGGGCTATCTTTGTTGCTAAATTCTTTCTCTCTTGTTCTCTGTAATACAAAATGACTTTGATAAGCCATCTGACTACCGATGTTCCAAAAAAACGTAAAGATAAAGACAGACCGCTTAAGTCCAAAACTGCCGATGATGCTTCCTTTAAGCTAGTCGCCAGTCCACCGGTACTCAGTGAGGCGCCTTTGCAGCCCCTGATGCCCACTTCTACAGATTCGCAGGCCTCTGCTGAGACCCATTCGGAGTCAGGTATGCCGCGAGATGCTTCTTCGACTATGGAACCTGCGGATGTCTCTACCTTGGATGGGTCCAGAGCCGCTGTGCAAGCACCAGCTTCTGAGGGTGTATTCCAACCTACCATTGTTAGCATTAAACCGACAACTTCATTTTAGCTACAACTACCGAGTTTCTCAGGCCCAGAGTATGCACTACACCTAGAAAACATACAACCAAAGTGCATGCTCTTGCTCCCATGCCACAAAAACAAATGCTTAGAATGGCTGAAGACCTTATTAGCCTAATTTAGAGGAAGCCAACCTTCCCTTGCTAAGAGACAAAGAATTGAGTTTCATTCTGATTCTACAGACCAGGAGTCCGATGACTCTGACCCTTCTGATTACCAGGATTCAGATGCAGAGGAATCCCATTCCCTCTGCCTCCCCTCCAGAGGATTTTTCTTTTGGTGAAACCTTGCATACTTTAAAAGAGCATTTCTGTTGGGAATGCCAGGACTACCCTCAGTCCAGAAAGAGACTCAGAGAATTTTTAGAATTGCCTTAGCACAGGCCTCTAGCTGTACCCCCTGTCTTGGATGTTGTAGATGATGTCTTCATGGAATCCAGTCTTACTCCAGACACTTCACCGGCCCCTAGAAAACCTGACCGATACTACAGATTACCTGATTCTCATAAATTTCTCTTTAAAAATCCTACTGTGGATCCAGAGACCATTTCCCAGGGACCTAAAGGTATTAAGGCTACTACAACCAAAAACCCTACCCCTTCAGACAGGGGTTCCAGAGCTTTAGACAGATGGGGTAAGAAAGTATATACCTCTGCAACTCTTGCCATCAGGCCATTGAATTGCCAATTTCACATGTTGAAGTACCAGCAACATATTATGGAACTAATTAAACAAAAAAATGATGTTACTTCCAGATTGTGCAGAAGATAAAGATTTACAAGAGCTAATGCATTCTGCAAACCAAGTTAGTAAGCATACTTTGCAGTGTGGCTTTGATGCCCTAGAAGCATCTTGCAGGGTTGTAGTCACTGGGTCTGTACTGAGAAGGCATGCTTGGCTGAAGGAACAAACCTTGCCAGATAATGTCCAATCAAAATTACTAGACACTTCTTTAAATAATGACGGTTTGTATGACACCAAAGCAGAAGAGGTTCTTAAAAAGATGGAAGAAAAAGCTAAATCTATGCAAACTGTTAAAGAATTCGTACAAGTGCAGTGACCTAGATTCAGTAAGGATTGGCCTTCTAAAAACTGGCCCTTTCCAGCCCCTTCCAGGCATTCTCATTCCAAACCCAGGGGGAACAGACCACCAAGACTACAGTCTCAGGGTATGCAGAGATCTAAACAGTGGAGTGCTCCCACCTCAAAAACAGGGAGTGGTAAACCACCCCCTTATGGAAAAAGTTTACAATGACTTTTCAGTTATCCTTCCCAGCCCTTTCCAATTACTTACACCCCTAGGAGGAAAACTTGCCCTTCATGCAAAAAACTGGATGTCCATTACTCAGGACCGATGAGTTCTAAACATTGTATCCCAAGGGTACAGATTCTACTTCCATTCACTGCCAACCCCGAGTGGGTTTCCAGACCTTCCTCCAAACCAGTGGGCAGAGGCTCAAAAGCAAGTACTTTCCCTGCTCAATATCAGGGCTATTCAACATGTTCCAATAGAACAAAGGGGACAGGGATGTTTATCGTGTTACCCTGCTGCAGTCATCACACTTGGATTATCCTGCTGTCAGGCGGTCCTGCAGTCTGTCCGAATTCGAAAGTCTTGGTCCGGCGTCGGTTGCTGTTGCTTCCTCCCTGACGTCAGTGCGCCAGGGGTATATAAGAGGCATCCAACGCCATTTTCTTCAGTCTTTCTTGCCGCGCGGTGCCCGAAGCAGAAGCAGTTCGCAAGTGCAGGTTGGCTGACACCTGAGATTTTCGATTTGAATTTCAGTCCGAAGTCTTCAATAAAGCTGAGCACCCCATTGGGGAACATTTTCTTGCCTCAGTCCGATGTCAGAAAAAGTTAATAATTGCATTTCTTGTGGGAAGCAAATACCTCATAAGGACTTCCATTCCTATTGTCCTTGCCTAGGCCCAGACCACGACGTCACAGGTTGTCGGTTTTGCACTAGGTTTAATAAACGAACTATCAAACGCCGTTTTGACTTCACACGGCATTACTTTGGTAGGAAATTTAATTACATCATGCCGTCGGAGCAGTTGACGACCGCTACTCATAAAAAACGCAAAGATAAGGACAGGCAGCATAGGAATAAGCCAGACACCGAGGCCTCAGCTGGGCCTTTCGCCGGTTCTCCAATTTTCAGTGAGGCGCCTACGCAGCCCCTGATGACTGCAGAGCTGGAACCCCAGACAGCTGCGGATTCCCATGCAGAGTCTACTAGGCCGACGCAGCCTTCTACCGACACCGGAGTAGAACTAGACGCCGGTGCAACGGAAACACCTTCGGTTTCTGAAGTTGTCTTCAGACCGACTACGCTCACCATTAAATCTTATGCTAAACTTAAAACTCCTTTAAAACGTAAGAAAACTGTACATCAGTCTACAGTTCAAAGCCCCATGCCTAAGAAACAGATGCTTAAGATGGCTGAAGATTTGATTACCCTTATCAGGGGTTCCCATCCCCGTCCTGATAAAAGACCAAGACAAGAGGCGGATTATGCATCCTCTGACCAGGTTTCTCTCTCCTCAGATTCTTCTGAGGAACAGGATAACACTTTTCCACCTTATGAAGATTCTGATGCTGAAGATTCTATTTCCTCAGCATCTCCCCCTGAAGACTACTCCTTTGCGGAAACTTTAGATACCATGAGGGAACATTTCCACTGGGAAGGCCAGGCTTACTCAGATTCTAAGAAAAGGCTCCGAGTTCCTTTTACTACCCCAGCACAGACCTGTTGCTATCCCTCCTGTTCTGGATATTGTGGATGATGTTTACTTGGAGTCTAGTTTAAATCCAGACTCTCTTCCTCCTGCTCCAGCCAAACCAGACAGATACTACAGAGTACCTGACTCGCATAAATTCCTTTATAAAAGCCCCGTAGCTGACCCAGAAACTATTTCCCAGGGTCCTAAGGGAGCAAAAGCTTCAATGGCTAAAAATCCTGTGCCCTCTGAAAGGGATTCCAGAGCCCTAGATAGATGGGGCACGAAAATATACACCTCAGCTACTCTGGCTATGAGAGCATTAAATTGCCAGTTTCACATGTTGAAATATCAAAAATTTCTAATGTCTCAGTTGAAACAAAAAATGAGCACACATTTAGAACTGCCTGATTTCAAAGAAATGCAGGATCTGTTGCATGCAGCTGAACAGGTGGGAAAACATACTTTACAATGCGGATTTGACTCATTGGAAGCTTCTTGTAGAGCAGCTGTTACTGGCTCTGTCATACGTAGGCATGCTTGGTTAAAAGAACAAACCCTCCCTGACCATGTTAAAGCAAAATTATTGAATGCACCTTTACAACAGCATGTATTATTTGGTGTCAAAGCAGAAGAGGTTTTAAAGAAAATGGAGGATAAGGCAAAGTCTATGCAAACTGTCAAGGATTTTTTGCAGGTACAACCCTCTCGATTCAGCAGAAATTGGCCAACAAAAAATTGGTCCTTTCCAGCTTCAGACAGATCAGAGGGGTAAATACAGATGCCCAAGGGGCAGAAGTCAGTCACAGGGCCCGTACAAACCTCACCAATGGGGTTCTGCTACCCAGAAAGGAGGAGAAGACAGGCCCCAAGCTAGCAGAAGACAATCACAATGACTCTATCCTCAAACTGCCAAGCAATTCTCTCCTGGCAACTCCCTTGGGAGGAAAACTAGCATTTTTGCAGACAACTGGCACATCATCACAAAAGACAGATGGGTTCTAAACATTGTCTCTCAAGGATGCAGATTCCACTTTCATACCTTACCAAGGAACAAGGGAATGCCAAACCTGCCACCAAATCAATGGGCAGAGGCACAAAAACAAATTACAGCTCTCATGAACATGAGAGCCATTCAACAGGTACCTACACAGGAGCAAGGACACGGATTTTATTCAAGACTCTTCCTAGACCCAATAAAGGACAAAGCATGGAGACTCATTCTGGATCTTTCAATTCTGAACACCTATCTGCAAGTACCAAAATTCAAGATGCTAACACTACAGCAGCTTCTTTCCATTGCTGAGCAAGAATGCTTGGCTAGTCACTTTGGACCTCAAGGAGGCATACCTGCATGTCCCTATCAGACAAAATTGCAGAAGATACCTCCGCTTCACTGCAGGTTCAAAGCATTACCAATTCTCTGCACTGCCTTTTGGCTTATCTACTGCACCCAGGGTCTTCACAAAATGCCTGGCACTAGTAATTGCATACTGCAGACAAAGAGAAATTAAAATATACCCATACCTGGACGACTGCCTTATTCAAGCAGAAAGCAAAGACATTCTTTTAAAGCATCTGGCATTTGTCAAACACCTTCTAAGTTGCCTAGGGTACACAGTAAACGAAAAGAAATCAAAACTAGTGCCCTCACAAAACATAATATTCCTGGATGCCAGTTTGAATACAACAGCCCAGATGGCTCATCTCATGCCAGACAAGCAGCGACAACTGTTCAATATTTCAAAATAATGGCAACAAAGACCCAACTCCCTGCAATAAAAATTCTGCAGGCCTTGGGATTCATGGCATCTTGCATACTACTAATACCATTTGCAAAACTGCCTATGAGGAAATTACAATGGCACCTGAAAAGTGTATGGATTCAACACAGCCACAGCTTGGAAACAATACCACTCATTCCCTGCCTTCAACAGGAGTTTCTATGGTGGGCACAGGCATATCACCTCAACAAGGGTCAGCCTTTCACCTTACCCACAGCCAGGCAAACTGTGACAACAGATGCATCGGGACTATGCCTGGGGAGCACACATGGCAGGGCAGTGCATTCAGGGCAAATGGACTACAGATCAGAGGCATCTGCATATCAGTCAAAAAGAAATGCTAGCAGTACAGAATGCCCTAACAGCTTTCGAGGACCTTCTACACCCAGGACAACTACTAATAAAGACGGACAACACCACAGTCATGTGGTACATAAACAAGCAAGGGGGCACACATTCCTACCCTGTATGCAGGCAAGCAGTGACCTTGTGGAACACTGCACTGTCTTACCAGGTTCAATTACAAGCACAATTCCTGCCAGGACAGAAAAACACATTGGCAGATGACCTAAGCAGAAACATCATGGATCCACACGAATGGAAACTAGATCCACAAGTATGTGCAATGATAGCTCAAACATAGATCTGTTTGCAAGCCCCCACAGCCACCAACTTCAAAAATTTTGCACAAGCACCTTCCATCCACTAGCTTGGAAAGTGGACGCCCTCTCATTCAGTTGGAAAACATTAACAGTGTATGCCTTCCCTCCACTACCTCTTCTAGCAAAGGTACTGCTGAAAGTCAGATTAGAGAGACCACAAATGATACTTGTTGCACCAGACTGGCCATGCCAGCATTGGTACCCAATTTTAAGGAACATGGCCCACGGCCCACCATGGGTTTTGCCACAAATTCCACACCTGCTCACCCAGCGAGATCATCGGATTCTGCGCAGCCAGCTCAAGACTTTAAACCTAGTTGCATGGCAAATTACTTGAACAACCAGCCAACACCTCTATCCAAAGCTGTTATGGAAGTCATTCTGGAGGCCAGGAGACCCAGCACCAGGAAAACCTATTCAGACAAATGAAAAAGATTTTGCGCATGGACCCAGGCTAAAGGCCTAAACCCCCTTGATCCAAGCATCCCTCAGATTCTACAATATTTAACTGAGATGTTACACAAAGGACTTTCCTTTTCGTCTGTTAACATCCACGCCTCAGCAATTTCAGCTCATTACAGCACGGATCCTCCTTTATTCTCACATCCACTCCTGAGACAGTTCCTCAGAGGGGCTAAGAACTTAAGACCGCCAAGGAGAGCTCCAACACGTACTTGGGATCTCAACTTTGTTCTGGAAAAGCTTACACTTCGCCCTTTGAACCAGCCCTTTCTGCTGATTTAAAATTTCTTTCATGGAAAACTGCCGTACTACTAGCAATAACCTCAGCTAGAAGAGTCTCAGAGCTACAGGCACTAATGGCAGTGGAGACTCATTTTTCATCAAGACATAGTCTCTCTATGAACAAATCCTTCCTTTATGCCAAAGGTGGTATCCAGTGTAGCCCTAAACCAAACCATTCACTTGCCCACCTTCTTCCCAAATCCCCAGAACCAAGGAGAAAGACTCCTGCACTCTTTGGACATTCACAGGCAATTACTTTACTACTTGGATAAAACTAAGGCTTTCAGAAAAACTGACCAGCTTTTTGTAGCCTTAGCTTTTCCTTGTGATCCTGTAGCAATCTCAAAACAGACCATTTCTAAATGGATAGGGCATTGCATACATTTCTGTTACACACCATGGGAAACCAGTACCTGCTAACATTAGGTCCCACTCCACCAGGGCTACAGCTACATCAGCAGCCTTTCTCAGTGGAGTGCCAGCCAAGGATATTCCGGAAGCTGCGACTTGGAATTAAGTGCACACCTTCACCAAACACTATCACTTACCTCTATACTCCAAGACTAGAGCTGGTTTTGCCACTGCAGTTTTGCAGGGCTTACTAGCTTCTTCTAACCCTGTCTGACTCCACCTCCCATCCTTAGCTTTGGGATTCAACCCAAGTGTGATGACTGCAGCAGGGTAACACGATGAACATAGTACAGTTTTGTACCTACCATAAATGTAGATGTTCGAGTGCTCACCCTGCTGCAGTCCAGGTTACCCTCCCTCCATCCCCTCTGAACTAGCTGACCTTATCTCTACCACTCTATAGGTTCATAGGTTCATACTAGGTTATCTGCCCAAGGGCATTCATAAGCCTAGCCCATAGTTATGTGGCTTTCGCCACCCCTTTAGTTTGAATAAAACTATGCCTATTATTTTGCTGTGCCTCTGTCAAGCAGTGACACTGAAGTAATCCCTGGGGTATATCTGCGATCTCCCATCCATTGGTCAAGATTCCTCTTGAACAAGGCCAGCGAGGTGCTCTGCCTCACATGTACCGGGATTTTGTTCCACAGCATAGGGAGTCTCTGGGTGATGAATCTGTCCCTCCAGCACGTTCTATTAATAACCGTGTCAAGGTTTAAGTCTCCGCCCTTGTGGTTCTGAGGGATCTAGATTTTTTGAGGTGAAGCATAGTCATCAAATCTGGGTTTGACATGGCCTTATATGTCAGGCACAGGTCACCTCTGAGCAAGCGGTATGAGACTGAATAGAGCTGGAGTTCTTTCAGTCGGGCAGCATAAGACATATTTTGAGACCCTTTATCCTTTTGGTGAGGAACTTTTGGGGCCTTTCCAGCTGCTGCAGATGTCGGGTCAGATACATTCGAATGGGGCATTGTACTCAATCATAGGTCTAATGAGTGATGAGTACAGGGGACGATGACCTCCCTTGATCTAGATGTGAATCCCTTCATGATCAGGTGGGCAATGTAGAAGGTTTTCCTAACTACTTTAGTAACATGAGTGTCAAGCGAAGGCTACTGTCAACCTGGGTCCCCAGATCCCTGATGACTTCTTCTGTGCTCAGTGGATTGCCACCTATATGGTAGCTAGGGGTAACCTTGTTTTTCCCGAAGGGTATGACTATGCATTTCTTGGCGTTTAACTTTAGGCCATGGCTCTGGCACCAGTTATCCGTTTCTGTGAGGCCCTTCTGAAGGATATCTGTGTCAGATGTGTTTTCGACTATGGCGCCCAGTTTGCAGTCATCTGCAAACTTTGTCAGCCATAACCCTCCTGCGTTTGCTTGTACTTCAGAACAGTAGATGCCGAACAAGAGTGGACCCAGGACTGAGCCCTGTGGGACACCACTTGTGAGAGGCTTTGAGTCTGACATGGCTCCAGCAACTCTGACCCTGTGGGTTCTGTCACTTAGCCAGTTTGCAACCCATCTTGTGATGTATGGGTTTACATTCAAGCTGATGAGTTTTTCGATGATACCTGAGTGGGGTATTGTGTCGAAGGCCTTTGTCAGGTCAAGGTAGGCTGTATGGACTGCCTTTCCCTCATCAATGGCCTTGGTGACAGTCTCGAAAAAGTCAACCAAGTTTAAAAGGCATGATCTGCCTTTGACAAAGCCAAACTGGGTTGGATCCAAAGTCTGCAAGTTCCCTATGTCTTTATTTATGAGTTCCATTATGATCCTCTCCATGGCTTTGCAGATAAGGCTTGTCAAGCTAATGGGACGGTAATTTCCAGGGTCGGTGGAGGCACCGCCCTTGTGAAGTGGGACCACAGTCGCCGTGCGCCACTCCTTGGGTACGTATCCTGAGGTGAGGCTAAGATTAAACAGCTGTCCTAACTGCGAGTTTAATTCCTCATTGAGTTCGTGGAGCACACAGCCGGGGACACCATCCGTCCCATGGATGCTGTGTTTTTGCCTTGGAGAGCAGTTCTCACCTGGGCATTGGAGATGTTTGGGGGCTACAATCCTCTGGTATAGATATCTCTCCTTTTGGGGAGAAGTTTGCACTGAACCTGTCAGCCAGTATGTTGGCAATGTGTGTAGGTTCAGTAATCTTCACATCATTTTGAACTAATTCTGAGCATATCTGGAAGTTTCCTCCTAGGTTTCTAACATAGCTAAAGAAGGCCTTATGATTGTCTTTTGAGTCCTTGGCGATTTTTCTCTCAAAATTTGCCTTGGATGATTTTATGAGAGCTCTTAGTTTTTTACTTATAATGATCAAAGGTGTCTTACCTTTCCAGGATTTTCTCTATCTTGTAGTAGCTTCCTCCTTTTGTTGTAGAGCTTGTTTATGGCTGGGGTCCACCAGACTGGACGCTTGCCTTTGGTACAAAGAGTCTTAGTTTTGTTTGGGATTGCCTGATCCATGCAGTCCTGTAGGTGCTGGTAGAAGGCATTTGTAAGTGATTCAGCGGTTTGAGTAATGTTTACCACTGGCTCAGGGGCCTTAAAGGAGACCACACTAGTTTTTAGAAGTGTGAAGTCGGCTTTTGAGAAGTTTTTCACTGTGGTCTTTTTTATTTCAGGTGGGGTGGGATGAGGACCTCCAGCGAGATTAGTTTATGATCTGATCTCACCAGTGAGGGGTATACTTCGGTGTTGAACATTGTGATCCCATGTTTGTGATGATGAGATCAAGTATGTTTTCTCCTCTTGTGGGGATGGTGACTAGTTGTTCCATGGCATTTGAGTTTATGAACTCCAGGAACCTTTGGGCTAGAGTGTTTGGGCTTGAGTAGTGTTCCCAGTCTATATTAGGGTAGTTGAAGTCACCTAGTATGATGGTGTTTGGAGATACATTTATCCCCTCCAATGTTTTCAGGAAGGCCATGTGAGGTTCCTGAGTTTGAGAGGGTGGCCTGTAACATGCTACAAATTGCAGAGCAGTCTTGCCTATGGTTAATTGCACCTGGATGGTCTCCGATGCATCGTGTGTTGCCACCAACCTTGAGGTGTGGGTGTCCTTTATGAATATGGACCCCCCCCCCCCTTCTTGGTGTTGTCCGGATTTTGGGGCCGGGAGGGATGATATGAGGTGAAACCTGATAGTGCTGGGGTGCTCTCAGGAGCCTTGAACCAGGTTTCTGTCACAGCACAGACATCGATGTTCTCCTTACTGAGAAGGGCCTCGAGTGTGTGCATCTTGAGATTGAGACTTCTGGCATTGAGCAGCATTACCCTTAGTTTTTTTTCCTTTTTTGTGTTCTAGGGTGGTAGGTTCAGAATTTGAGCCTTGCCTAAAAAAGGCACTATGGGGGTGGCAAGAGCCTTTGCCAATATCCGGAAGCCTAGGGGTGACAGGTGCAAGCCGTCCCTTGCGAAGCAGCGTGGCTTGTCCAGCATGTCATCCCAGGCAGACAGACATTGGATCCCCTTTGAATGACACCAGAATTTAAGCCAATTATTAAAGCTGATCATCTTATCACTGTATTGTGGCATCATTCTAGGTGAAGGTAGGATACTGCTCAAGGTCAGGGTCATACCTGCCTGGGCTACATAATCAGAGAGCTCCTCAATGTCTCTCTTCATGTAGTCCAAGGAGGTACGTCTCAGGTCGGTGACACCAGCGTGGACAATGACTGAGTAGTACTTGTACCTGCTGTTGAGAGACCTGAGTGCTTGCGTTATGTGGCGGATTCTAGCGCCCGACAGGCAGCTTACTGTGACCTTCTCCTTACTCAGTCTGGTGAGCGGGACGTCAGTGTGTCTGACTATGGAGTCACCTATGGACAAGTATGTTTGGTGTTGTATTTGGCCTTAAGGGCAGTGACTGCTTTGCACACTGATTTTGTTTTTTATGTGTTGTTTGTGTGGTGTATTGAGTTTGCAGTTGCTTGGGTGTCTGCTTTGGAGGCCTCTGCTGTTTAGGTAAATTTTTACTCAGAGCCTCCGAGTATGTCTTAGTGTGTTTGTGTTTGATTCAGTGGTGTGGTTGAGTTATGTGAGACTGGTATTGTGGTGTGTGTAGTTGCCTTCTCCTCCTGCCTGGTCTTGCCAGTCCTGAGTTGAGAGAGCTCAGCCTCCAGTCTGGCTAAATAGCTGCATCTCTCAAGTGTTAGTGTTACGTGGGAGGAGGAGAGAGTTGTCCGTGTACATGAGGCAATTGTAACATTGTCTCAGAATTCCCAGATTCACCAATTGGGCAGGAGAGTGCCAGCATCTGACCCTTCGACACGCTAGAAAGAATTATGAGTTGGTATGAGACAGAAAAGTAGTGGGCTTAGCAGGGAAGTGGGCACTCCTGGGGGGTTTTGCTAGTGAGAGATTTGTATAATATAGGAGTGCTTGACCTGCAAAGAGAATGCTTATAAGACAAGGGATATGCTTATAAGACAAGTGCTGAGCTTTTTGAGAAGAAAAAGCTATTTGGAACAAGTGCTGCACTTTTTAGTGAAGGTGTAAACTGTTTATGTTCCTAACAGAGCAGGGGAAAAATTGAAAAACAGACTTTCTGGAGCCAGAAAGAGTTTAACCGGCGCTGCCCGATGCTGCTCTAGTGGCAACTTCGCGCTAAAGCGTGCTTGATAGCAGGGGCTGGAAAGAAGCAGGAATAGACCCAAAACGGACAATAAAACTACAGTTTCAAGTCAGTAACTACTTCTACGGGGGGCAGGGAAGCTGCTCAATGTTATTCACTGCCACTGATCAACAGAGAGACCCTCCTTCAGCCCAAGCAAAAATGGCCTCACAGAAACTTTCAAACAGTTCAGGAACAGCAAGCCTGTAACTGAACTTTTTTAACTCTCAGAAAAGTGGGAAAAAAGCAAGATTTTTTTTTTTGTTTTTGTTTTTTACAGAGATAGCAGAGGTTCACAAGTACTATCAAGATGTCCTTCAAGAATGCAACTGCAGTCATAACATGTGGGTTGTCCTGCCTCAGGCAGCCCTCGGTCGGCCGGATTCCAAAGTCTGGGTCCGACGTCGGCTGATGTCGCATTTCTCTCCGATGTCAGAGCGGCTGGAGTATATAAGCATCAGCCGACGCCATTTTCTTCAGTCTTTCTTGCCGCGCGGTGCCCGAAGCAGAAGCAGTTCGCAAGTGCCGGTCGGTCAGCTCCTGTATTCTACGATACCGAAGTCATCAAAAAAGCTAAGTACCCCGTTGGGGACCTTTTCTTGCCACAGCCGATGTCGGAAATTACTGAAAAAGTTAACAATTGTCTTTTTTGTGGTAAACAAATACCTCATAAGGATTTCCACTCTTACTGCCTCCCTTGCCTGGGCCCAGACCACGACGTCTCGGCCTGTGTAGCCTGTGCTCGCTTCAACAAGCGCACTCTCAGGCGCCGGGCGGAGTTCGCTGAAGACTTTTTCGGCGATAAATTTGCTTATACCATGCCATCGGATCTTCCGACATCGCAAACTCCCAAAAAGCGAAAAGACCGGGACCGACATCCTCGGCCCGCGTCTACTACCGACTCCACGCCAAAACCTAGCGCGAGTGCTCCGGTTCCCTCTGAGACAGTCTCTCCACCGCTCCGAACCGAAGACACCGCATTACCGACGACTCCGATTCCAGACATTACTCCGCCAGTTATAGATTTTCTTCCGGATACCGAAACCAAGGAAATACCCGAGACCATTGCTGTAGACAAGGTCACTCCTGCACATGGAGCTGCCAGGCCTCCTATGGCCATGTCTATTAAGGCCTACACTAGGGCTAAGGCAGCCAGCAAAACAAAGCATATTACTTCTAGATCCTTACCTCAGCCGACTCCAGAGACACAAATTATGTCCATGGCTGCTGATTTAATTTCCATGATTAGAGGTTCGCAGACCCATCCAGAGAGAGCATCCCAGCCTCCTCCTGATAAAGGCTCCGGGTTGAACCCTCTGACCCTACTCCTTCAGATGAAGACTCTGAGGGCTCTGTCCACTCTGATAGCCAGGAAGAGCTCTTCCAGACCTATGAGGACTCAGATGCAGAAGATTCCATACCTTCGGCCTCCCCTCCTGAGGATTTTTCCTTTGGGGAAGTTCTGCACACCATGAGGGAACATTTCAAGTGGCAGGGCCAGGAATATTCTGATTCCAGGAAACGCCTTAGGACTTTCCTTAAGAAGCCTCAGCACAGGCCCTTAGCTATTACTCCTGTACTTGATGTTCTGGATGATTTGTATTCTGATTCTAGTGCTACCCCTGATACTCTCCCTCCTGCACCAGTCAAGCCAGACAGGTATTACAGGGTCCCAGAAACTCATTCCCATTTATTCAGGGCCCATACTGTTGATTTGGAAACTATTTCACAGGGGCCTAAAGGAGTTTCAGCCTCCACCTCAAAAAATCCTTTGCCCTCCAACAGGGAAGCAAGGTCATTAGAGAGATGGGGTAAAAAGGTTTACACTTCCACTACCTTATCAATGAGAGCTTTAAATTGCCTTTTTCATATGTTCCAATATCAGGATTATCTCTTAGAAGATTTACAAAAAACACTAGCTTCTCCTGATCCTTTAGACAGGAAGACTTTGCAGGAAGCTGTACATAACACTCAGCAAGTAAGCAATCACTTCCTGCAGTGTGGATATGATGCACTGGAAGCTTCATGTAGGGCAGCTATGACAGGGGCAGTGATGCAAAGACATGCTTGGTTAAAAGATCAACCTCTACCAGATCATGTAAAAGCAAAGCTTCTGGATGCACCTTTGGAAAAGAACAAGCTTTTTGGTGCAAATGCTAAGGATGTGCTAAAGACCATCGAAGAAAAAGCAAAATCAGTTCAAACTGTAAAGGATTTCCTCCAGGTCCAACCCCCCCAGATTCAGTAGGAATTGGCCTTCAAAAAACTGGTCCTTTCCTAATCCAGAAAAGTTTCAAAGGGGTAAGAACAGACGTGGCCGAGGAAGAGGCCAATACAGAGGCCCTTACAGGGGACGTCAATGGCAGCCAGGAAACCAAAGAGGTGACGCAGGGGTTTCTCCTGCCCAACAACCACAATCTCAATGACTTTCCTCTACTACCGCCTACCAGGGAACAACTGGAAGCTCCCTTGGGCGGGAAATTATCTCTGTTTGCAGAAAACTGGCACAGACTGACAAAGGACAAATGGATTTTGGACATTATAGACCGAGGGTACAGGTTTCATTTTCATACCTTACCAAGAAAACAAGGCATGCCAAATCTACCACAACTTCAAAGGGCAGAGGCTATCAAGCAAATCTCTCTGCTAACTCAAATGAAAGCAATAGAAAGAGTTCCACAACAAGAACAGGGATTTTTCTCAAGACTGTTCCTTGTTCCAAGAAAAGAAACTCAATGGAGACCAATACTGGACTTGTCCGCATTAAACACCTTTCTCATGGTACCAAAGTTCAAAATGCTGACTCTACAGCAACTCATTCCCATGCTGGGCAAGGAGTCGTGGCTGATTACTCTGGACCTCAAGGAGGCATACCTGCATGTCCCTATCACACAGTTGCAGAAGATACCTCAGATTTCTTGCAGGGCCAGAGCATTATCAATTCTCAGCATTGCCATTTGGCTTATCTACTGCGCCCAGAGTGTTTACAAAATGCCTGGCTTCAGTAATTGCTCATTGCAGGCTCCAGGGTATACAAATTTATCCGTACCTGGACGACTGCCTCATACAAGCGGACGACAAATTGATGTTGACAAAAAATCTGGAATATGTCATACGATTACTTCAAGCTCTGGGATACACAGTCAACTTCCAAAAGTCAAGACTGCAGCCATCCCAGCAAATAATCTTCTTAGGAGCCAAACTAGACACAGCCTCTCAAATGGCTTACCTGACAGAAGACAAGCAAGAGAAGTTAACTCAATACTTCAAAGGTTTAGCAAAACTCACCCAGATGACTGCAAGGAGAGTCCTACAGGCCCTGGGTTACATGGCATCCTGCATCCTACTGGTTCCATTAGCAAAACTACACATGAGAAAGCTTCAATGGTACCTAAAAAGCGTTTGGTCTCAGCACAGCAACAACTTGGAGACAATCATACCACTCATCCCATGCTTACAAAAGGAATTCCTATGGTGGGCTTCGGTGAGCCAGGAAAACAGAGGTTTGTCATTCAAAAAACCACAGATACCACAGACCATGACTACAGACGCCTCAGACCTCGGATGGGGGGCGCACATGGAAGGCAGATGTATACAAGGACAATGGTCTCCAAAGGAAACACATCTGCATATAAATCAAAAGGAAATGCTGGCAGTAATGCATGCTATCGAGGCTTTTCAAAACCAACTCCAGCAAGGTCACTTAATGATACGGACAGACAACACCACTGTGATGTGGTACATAAACAAGCAGGGGGGCACTCACTCTTATCCCCTTTGCAGACTGACAATGCAGCTTTGGGAGAAATCACTGAGTCTAAACATCCAGTTGCAATCACAGTTTGTTCCAGGAAAAGACAATGTGTTGGCGGACAGCCTAAGCAGGAATTTCACAGATCCACACGAGTGGAGGTTGCATCCGAAGGCTTTCAGACAACTCACTTCGACATGGGGCAAGCCAGAAGTGGACCTATTTGCCTCTCACCTCAATCATCTACTACCAAAATTTTGCACAAGGACATACCATCCAAAGGCTTGGAAAATAGATGCTCTTTCATTCAACTGGAACTCCCTAGCAATCTATGCATTCCCACCTCTGCCACTGATGACCTCAGTATTACTAAAGATCAAAGCAGAGAAGCCCAAGGGGATCATAATAGCTCCGGATTGGCCAAGACAACACTGGTACCCACTACTACGGGGCATATGTCGCACCAGGAGGTGGGCCCTCCCTCAGTGGCCTCTACTTTTGACTCAGCACAATTTCGAAACACTGCATCCAAACCTTCAGACTCTGCAGCTAACAGCCTGGGAGATCCCATAAATACATTCAACTTACCTCTCTCCAAGGAAGTTCAGCGGATACTAACAGAGGCTCGAAGACCATCCACCAGAAAGGTTTACTTAGCAAAGTGGAAAAGATTCAGCAATTGGAATACCAGCAAAGGGCATGATGCAGCATTACTGAACATCCCACTTATCTTGGAATATTTGGCAGATATGTTACAGAGTGGCCTCTCATATTCGTCAATAAAAATACATGCATCTGCTATTTCAGCCAGATACAACACTGATCCTCCTGTTTTTTCTCACCCCTTACTAAGACAATTCCTCAGGGGAATCAAGAACATTAAGCCACCAAGAAAGGCCCCAGTGCCAGCCTGGGACCTCAATTTTGTCTTAGAAAAACTGACTCTACCTCCTTTTGAGCCAGCAGCTTCAGTTGACTTGCAATTTCTCTCATGGAAAACAGCCTTCCTGTTGGCAATTACCTCAGCAAGAAGGGTTTCGGAACTACAGGCCCTAATGGCAATACCACCCTTTATTATTTTCCACAGAGACAGGGTTTCATTAAGGACCAACCCTACCTTTATGCCAAAGGTGGTATCTAGGGTTTCTCTAAATCAAGCTGTTCATCTGCCGGCCTTCTTCCCCAATCCTGAGAATAAGGGGGAAAGGATTTTACATACCTTGGACATTCATAGACAACTTCGATACTACCTGGACAGAACCAAGGCCAGTAGGAAGTCTGAACAGCTTTTTGTAGCTTACACCCCTGCAGTCCAAGGAAAAGCAATTTCAAAACAGACTATTTCTAAATGGATTGGACATTGCATCAGATTCTGTTATTCCTTTCATGGAAAGACTGTTCCAGCCTATGTCAGACCACATTCTACCAGAGCTACAGCCACCTCTACAGCATTTTTAAGAAGGGTGCCTACAAAGGACATTCTAGAAGCTGCTACATGGAGCTCCGTGCATACATTCTCAAAACACTACAATCTCCCCCTATATTCCAGATCCAGAGCAGGCTTCGCTTCGGCAGTCCTGCAGGGTTTGATTGCCACACCATCTCTTTCCTAGAGCATACCTCCTCCCCCAGCTAAGCTATGGTATTCTACCCACATGTTATGACTGCAGTTGCATTCTTGAAGGACATAGTACAGTTTTGTACCTACCATAAATGTAGATGTCCGAGAGACATGCAACTGTAGTCGGGTTTTCCCTCCCTCCCTACCCCTCTATGCTTAGGGTCCACTCCTATCCCTCTCTCTCTCTTAGCTGGGGATATCTGTTATGGTGTATTTGTTTTATTGCTCATGTATTTGTTTGGAATCCTGTTTTTGTCTTCCAATTTGATTACAGCCTTCCTTGGAGGGCACCTGGCATCTGGGGCAAGAAACACTGAAGAAAATGGCGTTGGCTGATGCTTATATACTCCAGCCGCTCTGACGTCGGAGAGAAATGCGACATCAGCCGACGTCGGACCCAGACTTTGGAATCCGTCCGACCGAGGGCTGCCTGAGGCAGGACAACCCACATGTTATGACTGCAGTTGCATGTCTCTCGGACATCTACATTTATGGTAGGTACAAAACTGTACTTTATAACAGTGCAGTAAATGACCCCACACAAGAGTGCTAGGTCAAGGACAGAAAATATGCAAGTTTTAAGAAAAAAACGATTTAAAATTAAGTGCAAACAGGAAATTCAGCAAACAGCTTTTGGTTGTGCTCTAAATACAGCTACTAATACAGAAATCAAGTTTAACAAGCCAGAAAATGCTCAAGCTAGGCAGCTATGCAGAAAAACTTAGCAAATAAACAGAGAAAAAATACTTAAAATCTCAAAAGTGGCTCCCTTCTTCTCTCAGCGTTTTTTCCTCTTGGAGGGTGCTTCACCAACAGCCAACAAGCCTGAAAAGACACCCAAACCACGAGGCAACTAGGTTTTAAGAGAGGAAGATGAAGGAGTTTTGGAAATGACCCTAGTGGCCAAAAAAACTACAGTTTCAAGTCAGTAACCACCTCTACGGGGGCAGGGAAGCTGCTCAATGTTATTCACTGCCACTGATCAACAGAGAGACCCTCCTTCAGCCCAAGCAAAAATGGCCTCACAGAAACTTTCAAACAGTTCAGGAACAGCAAGCCTGTAACTGAACTTTTTTAACTCTCAGAAAAGTGGGAAAAAGCAAGATTTTTTTTTTTTGTTTTTTACAGAGATAGCAGAGGTTCACAAGTAATATCAAGTTATAACAGTGCAGTAAATGACCCCACACAAGAGTGCTAGGTCAAGGACAGAAAATATGCAAGTTTTAAGAAAAAAAATATTTAAAATTAAGTGCAAACAGGAAATTCAGCAAACAGCTTTTGGTTGTGCTCTAAATACAGCTACTAATACAGACATCAATATCCTATACTACTACCTCTGTGGTGTATTTGCTTGTGCCTAAGGGTTTTGTTTTTATTTTTATATAGCTATATGTGTGTGTGTGTGTGTGTGTGTGTGTGTGTGTGTGTGTATATATATATATATATATATATGTGTGTGTGTATGTATGTATGTATATATATATATATATATATATATATATATATATATATATATATATATATATACCTGACATCTGGGGCAAGAAAAACTGAAGAAAATGGAGTCTGATGTCTCTTATATACCCCTGGTGCACTGACGTCAAGGAGGAAGTGACAGCAACTGACGCCGGACCAAGACTTTGGAATTCGGGCCGACTGTGGGACCGCCTGACGGCAGGATAACCCAATTGTGATGACTGCAGCAGGGTGAACACTCGAACATCTACATTTATGGTAGGTACAAAACTGTACGTTTCTACTCCAGACTGTTCCTGGTGCCCAGAAAAGAGGGCTCTTCTAGTACCTTGGCTACAGTGCCTTCAAAGGAGTAACTGACAACACTATCACACCATTATTATACAAATTTCTTAATTGACTAATCAGTCACAGTTAAAAAAAACAAAATAAAAAAAACAATTAGGCCTTAAAAGAGCTATCACCATGGTTATATCATGATGTTCTTCGTGTTTCACTGTTGCAGTCATAACTGTACGGTACTCCTGCCAGCAGGCAGCCCGAGGTCGGCCAGAATATCAAAGTCTCGGTCCGGCGTCGGCTGTATCAGCAAGTACCCTGACGTCAGAACACATGGGTATAAAGCTGGCAGCCGACGCCATCTTCCCCAGTCTTTCTTGCCGTGCGGTGCAAAGCAGTTCGCTAGTTGTTGGTTGGCGTTTTCAAGACAACGTGGTGTGATTGTCATCGGTCCGAAGGTTTCTACTTCTCTTCTCAAAGCTAAGTACCCGTTAGAAACCTTTTCTTGCTCCTCCGATGTCAGAAAAAGTTAATAATTGTGTATCGTGTGGAAAACAAATACCTCATAAAGATTTCCACTCTTACTGTCTACCTTGCTTAGGCCCTGACCACGACGTTTCTTGTCTGTTCTGTGCCAGGTTTAATTCTCGTACTATCAAGCGTAGGTACGATTGGGCCTTGAATTACTTCGGTAGACGATTTAATTATAGGATGTCGTCGGATACTTTACCGACTACCGGAATACAGAAGAAACGCAAAGACAAGGACAGGCCTCCGAGGTCCAAGCAGGATACTTTGCAGCCGGAGCCAGCTTCGGGTTTGGCGGTAGTCAGTGAGGCGCTTTTGCAGCCCCTGTCGTCCGCCACTTCAGAACCGATGGCCGACAAGGACTCCCATGGGGAGCCATCTAGGCCTAGTAATTTGTCTGCTGCAGGACCTTCGGACGTTGCTCCTTCAGATGGGTCCGGAACCGCTGTGCAGGTACCGGCTTCTGAGGGGGTCTTCAGGCCTTCACATATTACTATTTCCACAAAGGCTAAGTCAAAGACTCTTGTTAAACCCAGACTTTCTGCTCAAGCTTCTTCGGATTCAGCTCCTAAGACTCAGAAGCAATTACTACGGATGGCTGAGGGTTTATTAACTATGATTAGGGGCTCTCACCCTCCTCCTGAGAAAAGGCCTAGACAGGATATCCCTTATGATTCCTCTGATCAGGCTTCTGTATCTTCTGTTTCTTCCTCTGATCAGGATTACTCTTTTCCTCCTTATGAGGATTTGGATGCAGAGGATTCTGTTCCCTCTGCCTCTCCCCCTGAATATTTCTCTTTTGGGGAAACCTTGCATGAGATGAGGGAGCATTTTCTTTGGGAAGGTCAGGATTATTCTGCTTCCAAAAAGAGACTTAGGGAATTTCTTCTTCTCCCTCAACACAGGCCTTTAGCTATTCCTCCTGTACTTGACATTGTGGATGATGCCTTCTCTGAAGCTAACTTGAATCCTGATTCCATGCCACCTGCTCCTTCTAAGCCTGATAGATTTTCCAGGGTCCCTGATTCCCATCAATTCTTATTTAAGAACCCTTCTGCTGATCCTGAAACTATTTTGCAGGGTTCTAAGGCTGCTAAGGCCGCCTCCTCTAAGAATCCTATCCCCTCAGAAAAGGATTCTCGTGCCTTGGACAGGTGGGGCAAAAAGGTTTATACTTCAGCTACCCTTTCTATTAGAGCTTTAAATTGCCAGTTTCACATGTTTAAGTATCAACAGTTTCTTTTATCTGTTTTAAAACAAAGGCTTTCTACCTTTCCTGCATGTGCTGAGGACAAGGAATTACAGGATGTGTTGCATGCAACTGAACAAGTTGGCAAACATAGTTTACATTGTGGTTTTGATGCCTTAGAGGCTTCTTGCAGGGCTGCTGCCTCTGGTACTGTTATCAGGAGACATGCTTGGCTTCGTGAGCAGAATTTACCTGAACAGGTTAAGGCTAAATTGCTAGATGCCCCTGTTCAGCATGATGTCTTATTTGGATCTAAGGCTGAGGAGGTTATTAAAAAGATGGAAGAAAAAGCCAAGTCTATGCAGACTGTAAAAGATTTTTTGCAAGTGCAGCCTCCTAGATTTTCCAGAAATTGGCCCTCCAAAAATTGGTCTTTTCCCACTTCTGACAGGCCTCAAAGGGGAAAGATATAGATGCTCCAGAGGTCGGGCGCAGGCTCAGGCCTCACAGATCTAGACAGTGGACTGCTTCTTCACCTAGAAGGAGAGAAGAGAGACCTCAAACCCAAAGAAAGCAGACCCAATGACTCCCTCTGTTGGGCTTCAGGTCCTCCTTCCCTGGATGCCCCTCTCGGAGGAAAACTTTCTCTTTTTTACCAAAATTGGACTCACATTACCCAGGACAAATGGGTGTTAGACGTGATTTTGAAAGGCTACAGATTCCACTTTCACACTCTGCCAAGGCCTTCCTGGCTGGCCAGATCTGCCAAAACATCAATGGACAGAGGCCTTAAATCAAGTGGACGCTTTATTAGCCTTAAGAGCCATAGAGCCTGTTCCACATCTAGAGGTGGGGAAAGGTTTTTACTCAAGACTTTTTCTGGTCCCGAGAAAACAAAACTCCTGGAGACCTATTCTGGACCTCTCAATATTAAACACCTTTTTGGAAATTCCAAAGTTCAAGATGCTTACACTTCAACAACTTCTTCCAATGCTCTCGCAAGATGCTTGGATGGTAACATTGGACTTAAAAGAGGCTTACTTACACGTCCCCATAAGGCAACAATGCAGAAAGTACCTCAGATTCAAGGCAGGCTCGAGACACTTCCAATTCTCTGTACTGCCATTTGGCTTATCTACTGCGCCCAGAGTTTTTACCAAATGCCTGGCTCCAGTAGTAGCTTACTGCAGACTTCAGGGGTTCAGATTTACCACTATCTGGACGACTGTCTAATTCAGGCAGACAGCAAAGACCTTTTACTTCAACACCTGCATTTTGTTCAACGTCGTCTCCTACTACTGGGATTCTCAGTGAACACAAAGTCACATTTGATTCCTTCTCAACGAATGACCTTTTTGGGAGCTCTTCTAGACACAAGTTTACAGATGGCCTTCCTTACTCCAGAAAAACAGTTACAGCTGGCTTCAATCTTCAAGACCTTGGCAACATTGACTCAGCTCACTGCAAGGAAATTCCTGCAGGCTTTGGGCTACATGGCCTCTTGCATCCTGTTGATTCCAAATGCGAGGCTTCACATGAGGAAACTTCAATGGTACCTAAAGAGTGTATGGTCTCAGCATTGCCACAGTCTGGATACAATGATTCCACTAATTCCCTGCCTCCAGAAGGAATTCCTTTGGTGGTCCAGGGCGTGTGTTTTGAACGAAGGGAAGCCCTTTCGTCTTCCTCAACCTACTCAGATCATAACCACGGATGCCTCGGATTATGCTTGGGGAGCTCATTTTCTAGACAAATGCCAACAGGGTTCTTGGACAAACAAACACCTTCTATGGCACATCAACTTGAAAGAAATGTTAGCAGTCCAAAATGCTCTTCTAGCCTTCCAGACTCTTTTGAAGCCAGGACCTCTGCTAATTCGAACAGACAATACCACAGTCATGTGGTACATAAACAAGCAAGGGGGCTCTCACTCTTACCCCCTTTGCAGACTTGCCATGACTTTATGGGACACAGCCCTAAATTTGAATCTGGATCTTCAGGCACAGTTCATTCCAGGAAATCAGAATCTCTTAGCAGACAGCCTAAGCAGAAACATTTTGGATCCTCACGAATGGATGTTGGACCCCAACTTATTCAGCATGATAACTGCAGTTTGGGGCTGTCCTCAGATAGATCTGTTTGCATCCCATCTCAACCATCAGTTGCCTCTCTTGCACCAGGTCCTTCCACAAGACAGCTTGGAAAGTGGATGCCCTGTCCTTTAGCTGGAGGAATCTTTCGGGATATGCCTTCCCTCCTCTTCCTCTTCTGCCTCGGGTATTGCTAAAGATAAAGCTGGACAAACCCAGACTGATCATTTTGATAGCTCCAAATTGGCCTTGTCAGTTTTGGTACCTAACTCTACTGCACCTTTGCTTGGAACCCCCTTGGAGTCTTCCTCTGACCCATTCTGTACTGTCAAAGCATCAGGGTTGGGTATTTCACTCTCAAATCAAGACTCTCTGCCTGGCAGCTTGGCTCATCAAAGGCAATTGATTCCTTCTTCTCTTCCTAAACAAGTTTTGGATATTCTTTTGGAAGCTAGGCGTCCTAGTACAAGGAAATCTTATGCTTCTAAATGGAAAATATTTTGTATTTGGATGCAGGATCGTGGCTCTGATCCTTTAATACCTGATATTCCCTCTATTTTACTTTATCTCTCAGACCTTTTGATTAAAGGTCTTTCCTTTTCTTCCATTAAAATTCATGCTTCTGCTATTTCGGCTCATTTCAGTTGTGATCCTCCCATTTTTTCCCACCAGCTGGTTAGGCAATTTCTGAGAGGAGCTAAGAATTTAAGACCTCCTAGATCTCCTCCTGTCCCTCCTTGGGATCTCAACTATGTCTTGGAAAAGCTTACTTTGCCTCCTTTTGAGCCTGCTGCCTCTGCGGATGTTAAGTTCTTATCCTGGAAGACAGCTATCTTGTTGGCCTTGACTTCTGCCAGAAGGGTGTCTGAGTTACAAGCCCTCATGGCCGTGGAACCATACCTCATCTTCCATCAGGTCAGAGTTTCCTTGAGGACCAATCCTACTTTTATGCCTAAGGTAGTTTCTAGAGTGGCTCTAAATCAGACTATTCACCTTCCTACCTTTTTCCCAAAACCCCAAAATAAGGGGGAAAGGATTTTGCATTCATTGGACGTACATAGGCAACTACGTTTTTACCTGGACAAAACTAAAGATTTCAGAAAATCAGATCAATTGCTTATCTCATTTGCTTCCAGTTCTCTAGGTAAAGCTATTTCTAAGCAAACTATTTCCAAATGGATTGCTCATGGAGTAAGATATTATTACTCTCTTTATGGAAAACAGATTCCAGGTACCGTCAGGACTCATTCTACTAGAGCAGCTGCCACTTCAGCAGCCTTTCTCAGAGGGGTTCCTACCAAGGACATTCTGGAGGCTGCCACTTGGAGCTCTGTGCATACCTTTTCCAAGCACTATAACCTCCCTTTGTACTCTAAGTCTAGGGCAGGCTTTGCCTCTGCTGTCTTGCAGGGTCTTCTAGCTGCTGCTCCTTCTTCATAACCTCCTCCCATGTTCTCAGCTTTGGGATTCTACCCTACAGTTATGACTGCAACAGTGAAACACGAAGAACATAGTACAGTTGTGTGTACCTACCATAAATGTAGATGTTCGAGTGTCTTCACTGTTGCAGTCATTCTCCCTCCAGACCCCTCTTGTTTCTTTTTGCTTACTGTGTTTCCTTTTCCACTACCTTTCTGGTGTATTTGTGTTTCCCTTGGGACACCTTTTGGTTTTATGGGGGCTTCTGACATCAGGGGCAAGAAAGGCTGGAGAAGATGGCGTCTGCTGTCAGCTTTATACCCATGCGTTCTGATGTCAGGGTACTTGCTGATACAGCCGACGCCGGACCCAGACTTTGATATTCTGGCCGACCTCGGGCTGCCTGCCGGCAGGAGTACCCTACAGTTATGACTGCAACAGTGAAGACACTCGAACATCTACATTTATGGTAGGTATACACAACTGTACTTTTTGGTTGAAGAAGAATTTTTGTTTGTGAAGGAAAGGTTATTAGACAGGGTTATTCCTGAACTACCATTGAGAAAGTTAGAAAAAAACGTTATGGGAGAATATGTTGGTTATAAAATTTTGAATAGGCATGAATGTCATGGGGCTGTTGGAGATGAAGTGTTTAAAGGGAAACGTTCGGTGTTCTTCGTGTTTCACTGTTGCAGGCATCACCTGTGGGTTATCCCTGCTGTGGTAGCCCTTGGCCGACCCAAATACCAGAGTAGATGTTTTTCTGCATTGGCTGCTGCCGCTTGCTGTCTGATGGCAGGTTATCAGTGCTATAAATGAAGGCAGCTGATGCCATTACATCAGTCTTTCTTGCCGTGGAGCCCGTAGCAAAAGCAGTTCGTAAGTGTGCCGGTCGGTCGCTACCAGAGTTTGAATTACAGCTGAAAACGTTTAAAGCCAAGTACTCCGTTGGAGATCCTTTTTTTCTTGCACTAACTGATGTCCGAAAACGTTAACAATTGTCTCGCCTGTGGAAAGCAAATACCACACCGAGAGTTCCATTCATACTGCGTCACTTGTGTAGGCCCAGGCAATGACGTCCCCTGTTGCTGGTTCTGTGCCCTCTTTAACAGGAGAACCATTCGTCGTAGAGCTCTTATTTTAGCCAAAATGGCGTCCGTCACCAAAATCCATAGATATTCCGAAAAAACATAAGAGTAAGGATAGAGACAAGACCACACAAGGCTAAGCCTTCAGACAGCTCTACCGCTAAGCAGGTCATCAGTGAGGGAGCCTTCACAGCCCCTGATGCCCGATTTGATACCTTCGCAAGCCTCTACTGAGACCCTTTTGGAGTCCAGTATGCTGCAGAAATCTTCTTAGTCTTCCGAGCCTTTGGTTGTCTCTGCCTCGGTTGGGTCTGGAGCTGTGACACAGGCACAGTCTTATGAGGAGGTGGTCTTTCTCACTACTGAATCTAGACAAAAACTGATGTCTTCTCTTCCGACTATCGTTTCCCTCTGACCGATGGATACTCTTAGGCCTAGAGGTAAGGCCACTCCTAGTAAAACTACCTTTAGCTACCATTTTACTCCTGCTCCACCACCCCAAGCACAAATGCTTAAAATGTCTGAGGATCTTGTCACCCTTATCAGGGGTAGTCGGGCAACAGCTTCTGAAAAGAAGAGAGATTTTTCTCATGAAATACTGGCAGAACAGGATTCTGAGGAGTCTGATTATTGAGATTTTGAAGAGGAACAACTGCCTACGACTGCTTGAGGATTCATATGCAGAGCAATCTGTTCATTCTGCCTCCCCACCAGAAGATCCTTCCTTGGGGGAAGCCCTTCACACCCTCAGAACATTTCCACTGGGGATCCTAGGACTTCCCTCTGTCTAAGAAAAGACTAAGAGTTTCTAGAGTTGCCCCAGCACAGACCCTTGGTCATCCCTCCAGTCTTAGAGGTGGTTGATGATGTCTTCCATGAATCCAGCTTAACTCCTGATGCCCTCCCACCTGCTCCCAGAAAACCTGACTGGTATTAAAGTACCGGATTCTCCCAAATACCTGTACAGAAATCCTGCTGCAGACGAGGAGTTTATTACACCGGGATCTAAAGGAGCTAAGGCTAGATGTTCTTCGTGTTTCACTGTTGCAGTCATAACTGTAGGGTGCTCCTGCCGGCAGGCAGCCCGAGGTCGGCCAGAATCCCAAAGTCTGGGTCCGGCGTCGGCTGTACAAGCTAGTACCCTGACGTCAGTACGCTTTGGTACATAGCCCTCAGCCGACGCCATCTTCTCCAGTCTTTCTTGCCGTGCGGTGGAAAGCAGCTCGCAAGTCGTTGGTTGGCGATTTTCGAACAGCGTATTTTGTTGTTGTCGGTCCGATGTTCTTACTTCTCTTCTCAAAGCTAAGTACCCGTTAGAATCTTTTCTTGTTCCTCCGATGTCAGAAAAAGTTAATAATTGTATAGCGTGTGGGAAACAAATACCTCATAAAGATTTCCACTCTTACTGTCTACCTTGCTTAGGCCCTGACCACGACGTTTCTTGTTGTCGGTTCTGTGCCAGGTTCAACTCTCGTACTATCAAGCGCAGGTACGATTGGGCTTTAAATTATTTTGGCAGACGCTTCAATTATAGAATGTCGTCGGACACTACTGGAGTTCAAAAGAAGCGCAAAGACAAAGACAGGCCTCCGAGGTCCAAACAGGACTCGTTGCAGCTGGAGCCAGCGTCCGGTTCGGCTGTCATCAGTGAGGCGCTTTTGCAGCCCCTGTCGTCTGCCACTTCTGAACCGATGGCCGATACGGACTCCCATGGGGAGCCATCAAGGCCCACTATTTTAACTGCTGCAGGACCTTCGGACGTCGCTCCTTCAGATGGGTCCGGAACCGCTGTGCAGGTACCGGCTTCTGAGGGGGTTTTCAGGCCTACTCACATTACTATTTCAAAGGCAAAGACAAAGACTCCTGTTAAGTCTAAAGTTCCTGCACAAGCTGCTTCTGAATCCACTCCCAAGACACAAAAGCAATTATTAAAGATGGCTGAAGATTTGCTTACAATAATTAGGGGTTCTCGCCCCCCTCCTGAGAAAAGGCCTCGACAGGATGTTACTCTGGATTCCTCTGACCAGGCTTCTGTATCTTCTGTTTCTTCCTCAGATCAGGACTACTCCTTTCCTCCTTATGAGGATTCGGATGCTGAGGACTCTTTACCCTCGGCCTCTCCGCCTGAGAATTTCTCTTTTGGGGAAACCTTGCATGAGATGAGGGAACATTTTCATTGGGAAGGACAGGAGTATTCTGCTTCCAAGAAGAGGCTTAGAGAATTTATTCTTCTTCCTCAGCATAGGCCTTTAGCTATCCCTCCTGTTTTGGACATTGTAGATGATGCTTTTTCTGAGGCTAATTTGAATCCTGATTCCATGCCTCCTGCTCCTTCTAAGCCTGATAGATTTTATAGGGTTCCTGAATCTCATTTATTTTTATTTAAAAACCCTTCTGGATCCTGAAACTATTTCTCAGGGCTCTAAGGCTGCTAAGGTTGCTACTTCTAAAAATCCTATTCCCTCTGAGAAGGATTCTCGTGCTTTAGACAGGTGGGGAAAAAAGGTATATACTTCTGCTACCCTGTCTGTAAGGGCTTTAAATTGCCAGTTTCATATGTTTAAGTATCAGCAATTTCTTTTGTCTGTTTTAAAGCAAAAGCTTGCTTCCCTTCCTGCTTGTGCAGAGGATAAGGAACTTCAGGATGTCTTGCATGCTACTGAACAAGTGAACAAGCATAGTTTACATTGTGGTTTTGATGCTTTGGATGCTTCTTGCAGGGCTGCAGCCTCTGGTACTGTTATCAGGAGACATGCCTTGCTTCGTGAACAAAGTTTACCTGAACAGGTTAAGGCTAAGTTAATAGATGCCCCTGTTCAACATGATGTTCTTTTTGGATCCAAGGCTGAGGAAGTTATTAAAAAGATGGAAGAAAAGGCAAAGTCTATGCAGACTGTAAAAGATTTCTTGCAAGTTCAGCCGCCTAGATTTTCCAGGAATTGGCCCTCTAAAAATTGGTCCTTTCCCACATCTGACAGGCCTCAAAGGGGAAGATATAGGCGCTCCAGAGGTCGTGGTCAAGGTCAGGCCTCTTACAGATCTAGACAATGGACTGCTTCTTCACCTAGAAGGGGAGAAGACAGATCCCAATCTCAAAGAAAGCAAACTCAATGACTCTCTCTGTTGGGCTACAGGACCCCTTCACCTGGATGCCCCTCTCGGAGGAAAACTGTCTCTTTTTTTACAGAAATTGGACTCGTATTACCCAGGACAGATGGGTATTGGACGTGATTTTAAATGGTTACAAATTCCACTTTCACACTTTGCCAAGGGCTCACGGTTGGCCAGATCTGCCAAAACATCAATGGTCAGAGGCCTTTACTCAAGTGGATGCTCTTCTGGCCATGAGAGCCATAGAGCCTGTTCCACACTCGGAGATGGGAAAAGGTTTTTATTCAAGACTGTTTCTGGTTCCCAGAAAACTAAACTCATGGAGACCTATTCTGGACCTTTCTGTGTTAAACACCTTTTTGGAAATTCCAAAATTCAAGATGCTTACTCTGCAGCAACTAATTCCAATGCTCTCTCAGGATGCCTGGATGGTGACATTGGACTTAAAGGAAGCCTATTTACATATTCCCATCAGGCAAGAGCAGGAAATTCCTCAGGTTCAAGGCAGGTTCGAGGCACTTTCAATTCTCTGTACTGCCCTTTGGTTTATCTACTGCCCAGAGTCTTTACCAAGTGCCTGGCACCAGTAGTGGCTTACTGCAGACTTCAGGGGATCCAGATTTACCCCTATTTGGACGACTGCCTTATTCAGGCAGACAGCAAAGACCTTCTGCTTCAACATCTGGACTTTGTTCAACGTCTTCTCCTCCTACTGGGATTCTCAGTGAACACAAAAAAGTCACATTTGATCCCTTCTCAACAAATGGTATTCTTGGGAGCCCTCTTAAATACAACCCTACAAAGGGCCTTCCTCACTCCAGAAAAACAAACTCAGCTGGCTTCTACTTTCAGCACCTTAACAACTCTATCTCAGCTCACTGCAAGGAAATTCCTGCAGGCTCTGGGCTACATGGCTTCCTGCATTCTGTTGATTCCAAACACAAGGCTTCACATGAGAAAGCTTCAATGGTATCTGAAAAGTGTATGGTCACAGCATTACCACGATCTGGATATTCTGATTCCTCTGATCCCCTGCCTTCAGAGGGAGTTCCTCTGGTGGTCCAGGGTATGCACTTTAAACGAAGGAAAGCCTTTTCGTCTTCCTCAACCTACTCAAATCCTAACCACGGACGCCTCGGATTATGCTTGGGGAGCACACTTTCTAGACAATTACCAGCAGGGAACCTGGACAAAGGACCATCTTCACTGGCACATCAATCTGAAGGAAATGTTGGCAGTTCAAAATGCCTTTCTAGCCTTCAAGAACCTTTTGCAACCAGGGCCTCTGCTAATTCGCACAGACAACACCACGGTCATGTGGTACATCAACAAGCAGGGGGGTTCTCATTCTGCCCCCTTTGCAGACTAGCTATGGCTTTATGGGACACAGCTCTAAATTTGAATCTACATCTCCAGGCTCAATTCATTCCAGGGAAACAGAATCTCTTAGCAGACAGCCTGAGCAGAAACATTTCAGATCCTCACGAATGGATGCTAGACACCAACTTATTCAACAGGATTACTGCAGTTTGGGGATGTCCCCAGATGGATCTGTTTGCATCCCATCTCAATCAACAGCTGCCTCGCTTTTGCACCAGGTCCTTCCACAAAACAGCTTGGAGAGTGGATGCCCTGTCCTTCAGCTGGGGAAGCCTTTCAGCATATGCCTTCCCTCCTCTTCCTCTACTACCTCGGGTATTACTGAAGATAAAACAGGACAAGCCCAAGTTCCTCATCTTGATTGCTCCAAATTGGCCTCGACAGTTTTGGTATCCAACTTTAAAGCACCTGTTCTTGGGGCCTCCTTGGATTCTCCCTCTGAACCCTTCGCTTTTGTCCCAGCATCAGGGTCAGTTACTACATTCCAACCTCAAAACCCTTTGCCTGGCAGCTTGGCTCTTCAAAGGAATTTGATTTCCTCTAGTCTTCCCAAAAAGTTTTGGATGTTATTTTGGAAGCTAGACGGCCTAGTACTAGGAAATCCTATGCCTCTAAATGGAAGAGGTTTTGTATTTGGATGCAGGACCGAGGCTCGGATCCTCTGGTACCTGATCTCTCTTCTGTTTTGCTTTACCTTTCGGAACTTTTATCTAAAGGACTTTCTTTTTCTTCCATTAAGATTCATGCTTCTGCTATTTCTGCGCATTTCAGTTCTGATCCTCCTGTTTTTTCTCATCCTTTGGTGAAGCAATTCTTGAGAGGGGCTAAAAATTTGCGGCCTCCCAGGACCCCTCCTGTCCCTGCCTGGGATCTTAATTATGTTTTAGAAAAGCTTACTTTGCCTCCTTTTGAGCCTGCTGCATCTTCAGATATTAAGTTTTTATCTTGGAAGACTGTTCTTTTATTAGCATTGACCTCTGCCAGAAGGGTCTCAGAGTTGCAAGCTCTCATGGCTGTGGAACCATACCTTATTTTCCATCAGGACAGAGTATCCTTGAGGACCAATCCTACATTCATGCCTAAGGTGATTTCGAAAGTGGCTTTAAATCAGACAATTCACCTTCCTACTTTCTTTCCAAATCCTCAAAATAAAGGGGAAAGGATTTTGCATTCATTAGATGTGCACAGACAGCTACGATTTTACCTGGACAAGACTAAAGAGTTCAGAAAGTCTAATCAATTGTTTGTTTCTTTTGCCTCCAGTTCTCTTGGAAAACCTATTTCTAAACAAACTATTTCCAAATGGATTGCTTATGGAATCAGATTTTGTTGCACTCATCATGGGAAACAGTTTCCAGGTACCATTAGAAGTCATTCTACTAGAGCAGCTGCCACTTCTACAGCTTTCCTCAGAGGAGTCCCTACTAAGGATATCTTGGAAGCTGCCACTTGGAGTTCTGTGCATACTTTTTCCAAGCACTACAATCTCCCCCTGTTTTCTAAGACCAGGGCAGGCTTTGCCTCTGCTGTCTTGCAGGGTATTCTTGCCTCCCTTCTTCTATCTAAAGCCTCCTCCCCTTTTACACTGCTTTGGGATTCCACCCTACAGTTATGACTGCAACAGTGAAACACGAAGAACATAGTACAGTTGTGTACACCTACCATAAATGTAGATGTTCGAGTGTCTTCACTGTTGCAGTCGGGGTTTCCCTCCCTCCTATCCCCTCTTTTTTCTCCATTTTCCTTTTTTGTGGTGTATTTGTGTTTCCTTGTTGGACTCATTTTTGTTTTGTTGGGGACTTCTGACATCTAGGGCAAGAAAGGCTGGAGAAGATGGCGTCGGCTGAGGGCTATGTACCAAAGCGTACTGACGTCAGGGTACTAGCTTGTACAGCCGACGCCGGACCCAAACTTTGGGATTCTGGCCGACCTCAGGCTGCCTGCCGGCAGGAGTACCCTACAGTTATGACTGCAACAGTGAAGACACTCGAACATCTACATTTATGGTAGGTGTACACAACTGTACTTTCTACATAGAACCTTATTCCTTCTGGCAAGGACTCCAGAGCTCTGGACAGATGGGGTAAAAAAGTATACACCTCTGCAACCTTAGCTATCAGAGCACTCAACTGTCAGTTCCACATGTTAAAATATCAACAACACACCTTGGAACTATTAAAACAAAAGATTTCTACCTTTCCTGACTGTGTCAGTTCAAAAGAGTTAGCAGATTTACTGCACTGTACTTGTCAAGTGGCTAAACACTCTTTACACTGTGGATATGACTCCCTAGAAATCTCAGGGCAGCAGTGTCAGGATTTGTCATTAGGAGACATGCATGGTTAAAGGAACAACCTGTCCCTGATCATGTCAAATCTAAATTACGTATGTACCTTTGGAGTAAAAGCAGAAGAGGTGCTTAAAAAGATGGAAGACGAAGCAAAATCTCTTAGGTTCAGCAGAAATTTTCCCATAAAACACTGGTCATTTCCTGCACCTAGCAGACAGGGGCAGGGTAAGCCCTGCAGGGACAGACCACCCAGACCCCTATCCCAGAGACCACAGAGAACCAGATGGGTGGACCACTTCCACTCCAAAGGCATGGAGTTCTAAGGCATTCCTCTAGGGTAAAAACCCTCAATGACTCCCTCTTCCCCCCTCTGTTCACTCACCAGTTACTAGGAGGAAGGCTCTCACCTTGCTTGAAAAACTGGCTTCCTGCAACTAAGGACCATTGGGTCTTAAAGATCTTTTTCAGGGATCCAAATTCTCCTTCTAACTCCCAATTTCAAGATGGTACCCTTACCTCAAAATCACTGGGATGAGGCATTGAAACAAGTCCAAGCTGTCTTATCCCTAGAGGCAGTATAACCTGTCCCCTCAGATCAAACAGGCAAAGGCTTTTATTCCAGACTATTCCTTGTTCCCAGGATACGGGGCACTTGGCACCCCACCATGGGATCTAACCACTCTGAACACCTTCCTGACGGTCACCAAATTCAAAATGCTAACTTTGCAGCAGCTGCTGCCTATGCTGACAAAAAATGCATGGTTAATTACCCTACTTCTAGAAGATGCCTTAGCCCTAGCCATAGCCTTTGGCGGGCAGAAAAATATACAAATTTACCCTTATCTGGACTACCTCGTTCAGGCAGATGGCAAAGAATAGTTCAAGGACCTCCTCTCTGTCAAAACCCTCCTAGCCTTCTCAGGTACACCATCCAGTAGAAGAAATCAAGGCAAACACCCACCAGGAAGATCATTTTCTGGGGAAGACTGCTGGACACAGCATCCAAAATGGCCTTCCTATCCCCAGGAAAGCAGAGCTTTCCTGCAGCTCTATTTCACCCAGCTGACTTCCAGAAGTCACCTCACTGCAAGGAAGTTCCTGCAAGCCTTTGGGTACATGGCTTCTTGCATCCTTCTAATTCCTCTGGCCAGGTTTCACATGAGAATATTTCAGTGGTACCTAAAGAACCTTTGGTGTCAGCACTCACAACCTCCAGAGACCTCTCTACCTCTAATCCCCTGTAAAAGGGCAGAGTTTCTCGGACGGGCAGGGGCCCGTGCCCAGAACAGGGGTCTTCCCTTCAACCTCTGCCCAACCCGGCAGACCATTACCACCAATGCCTCAGACATAGCTTGGGGTGCTCACCTAGAAGGCAGGTGCACCTGAGGTCTTACCTTCATTTACACATCAACCAGAAGGAAATGATGGCAGTACAAAAGGCTCTGATATCCTTCAGACCCCATCTCAAGCCAGGGGTTTTCTTTAGTAAAACAGACACCACAGTAATGTGGTACATCAACAAACTGGGAGGGACCCAATTTTACCCTCTGTACAGGCTAGCCATGAACCTCTGGCTGGCAGCCTCTTCCATGGGACTGCACCTCATAGCCCAACACCTACCAGGGATCAGCAACACCCCTACAGAACACTTGAGCAGAAACTTACTGAACCCCCACGAATTGCAGCTCCACAGAAAAATCTTCATAAATCACCGAGGTGTGGGGGACTCCGGAGGTGGATCTCTTTGCTTCGCATCCCAACCATCAGCTGAAAAAATTCTGTACCCAGGAGTATCCCCACCTAGCGTGGAAGGTGGATGCCTTGACCTTTCCCTGGAACAACCTCTTTGTGTACGCATTCCCTCAACTGCCTCTTATCCCCAAGGTACTGATCAAGTTAAGGGCGGGAGAGACCAAAGGCCATCCTCACTGCTCCAGATTGGCTTGACAACATTGGTACCCCTTACTGTGCAGCCTGACCTTACAGCCTTCCAGGCAGCTTCCTCTGATCTCAGACCTCTTAACTCTGGCGGGGGGAGGGGGGATGCTGCACTCAGACTTGCAGACTGTCAAATTATCAGTATGGCTAATACTCTAAAGGAAAACAAGGGGCCCCTGTTAAGCAAACGGGTCCTAGACATTATCACAGGGGCCAGAAGGCCCAGCACCAGAAAATCTTATGCAAAAAATGGAAAAGATTCTGCTCCTGGAGCCAGTCCAGAGGGGGTAATATCTCACAACCTTCCATCCCTAGTGGAGCTATTTAATAGTGGCTTGTCCTTCTCTATTAAAATCCACACCTCAGCCATTTCAGCTCATTTTGATACGGAACAGCCCCTGATGTTCTTCGTGTTTCACTGTTGCAGTCATCACATTTGGGTTGTCTGCTTGCAGTAGCCCTCAGTCAGCCTAGTTAACAAAGTCTTGGGTCCTGCGTCGGTTGCTGTCTCTTTTTCCTGACGTCAGGGGTATAAAACATGCAGCCGATGCCATTACATCAGTCTTTCTTGCCATGCAGTGCTCAAAGCAGAAGCAGTTTGCAAGTGCCGGTCAGCCGACTCCTGAAATTTCATTTTCGAGTTTCAGACCCGAAGTCTTCAACTAAAAGCCAAGTACCCCGTTGTGGAAACTTTTTCTTGCTCTAAACTTATGTCAGTTGTTGTTGTCTTTTGGCTTTTCCCGGTTAGGGGTCGCCACAGTGGAACTCCGGTCTGCTAATGATTGGCAGTAGATTTTGACGAATGCCGAGGTGCCAGCTCGACGTTCAACCTTCAATGAAGGCATGCCCATGTACGCATGTCTTTCGAACGCCCACCCAACCGCGGGGAGGACATGCAGACTCCACACATAAGGCACTCTCCACACTCCAGCCGAGAATCAAACGGGAGAACCTCTTGCTGTGAGGCAACAATGCTACCACTGCACCACAGCGGATATATAAACCAATGTCAGTAAAAGTAAATTGCATTTCTTGTGGAAAGCAAATACCTCATAAAGATTTTCATTCATGCTGTATTCCTTGCCTAGGCCCTGACCACGACTTACCTCGCTGTCGGTTTTGTGCCTTATTTAAACCACAAACTATCCGTCGTCTGTATATTTTTGCTTCTAAATATTTTGGTGCTTGGTTCAATTATCCTGATATGTCTTTGGTAAGCCATTCAACTACCGACATTCTGAAAAAACGCAAAGATAAAGACAGAGACAGGCCGCCGAGGTCCAAAGCTGCTGACAACGCTTCTCCTAAGCCATTCGCCAATTCGCCGGTACTCCGGTGCTTTCGCAGTCCCTGATACCCACTACTTCAGATTCGCAGGCCTCTACTGAGACCCATTCGGAGTACGGTATGCCACGAGATGCTTCAACTGTGGAACCTGCGGATGTGTCTACCTTGGATGGGTCTTGAGCCGCTGTGTAGGCACTGGCTTCTGAGGGTGTATTCAGGCCTACTGACTTGCATATTAAACTGACGCCATCTTCTTTAAGGCCTAAAACTCAATCCATGCCTAGAAAACTGACACCCAGACCGCATGGCCAGGCCTCTGTACCTAAGAAACAAATGATAAGAACGGCTGAAGACCTTATTACTTTAATCAGTGGAAGCAAACCTTCCCCCTCTAAGAGACCTAGGACTGAGTTTGCTTATGATACTTCTGACCAGGACTCTGAATTTTCTGTTTCCTCTGATGACCAGGATTTACCCTTGTCTACCTATGAGGATTCTGACGCTGAGGATTCTATTCCCTCTGCACCCCCCCCCCCAAGAGGATTTATCTTTTGGTGAAACCGTGCATACTCTCGGGGAGCATTTTCGTTGGGAAAGTCAGGATTTCTCTAATTCTAAAAAGAGGCTTAGGGATTTCTTACTCATGCCCCAGCACAGGCCTTTAGCCATACCTCCTGTACTAAACATTGTTGATGCTTTTTCGGAATCTAGCTTGGCCCCTGACTTTTTACCTCCTGCTCCCAGAAAACCTGACAGATATTACAGGGTCCCTGATTCTCTCAAGTTCCTTTTCTAAAATCCTACTGCGGATCCTGAGACCATTTCACAGGGACCCAAGGGCATTAAAGTTACTACTGCCAAAAATCCTACCCCCTCTGATAGAGACTCCAGGGCACTGGATAGATGGCGTAAGAAGGTATACACTTGTGCAACTTTGGCCATTAAGGCCTTAAACTGCCAGTTTTATATGTTAAAGTATCGGCAGCATATTATTGGATTGCTTCAACAGAAAATGATGTTGATTCCTGATTGTGCTGAAAATAAGGATGTACAGGATTTACTGCATTCACCTGAACAAGTTGGAAAACATACTTTGCAATGTCGTTTTGATTCACTAGAGACATCTTGCAGGGCTGCTGTATCTGGGTCTGTACTTAGAAGGCATGCTTGGCTTTAAGGAGCAATCCTTGCCAGATCATGTTAAAGCAAAATTACTGGATGCTTTCTTAAATCAGGACCGCCTGTTTGGCAACAAGGCAGAGGAAGTTCTTAAAAAGATTGAGGAAAAAAGCTAAATTTATGCAAACTGTTAAATATTTCTTACAAGTACGACCTCCAAGGTTTAGTAGGCATTGGCCTTCCAAGAATTGGTCCTTTCCTGCCTCTTCCAGACTTTCTCATTCCAAACCCAGATCCAGCAGAGCACCCAGGCTTCAGTCCCAGGAGACGCACAGGACTAAGCAGTGGGGGGGCCTCCACTTCCAAATCTGGGAGTAATAAAACTCCCTCCTATGGTAAACTGCCTCAATGACATCTTTTTAAAACTTCCAAACACTTCTCAACTGACTGCCCCTTTGGGGGGAAAGATTGCTCTTCATGCCAAGAATTGGGAACTCATTACCCAGGACAAATGGGTTTTAAATATAGTGTCCCAAGGATACAGATTTCATTTCCACACGTTACCAACACCAAGCGGTTGGCCAAGTCTACCCCCAAATCAGTGGGCAGAGGCCCAAAAGCAAATACTTTCTCTCCTAAGCATAGGGGCTATTCATTTGGTGCAAGAAGAGGAAAAGGGACAAAGTTTCTACTCCAGACTTTTCCTGGTACCCAGAAAAGACCATTCATGACGTCCTATCCTGGACCTGTCTACTCTAAACACCTTTTTTGTGATTCCAAAATTCAAGATGTTGACTCTTCACCAGTTGCTTCCTGTGCTAGGCAAAGATGCCTGGTTGGCAACACCAGATTTAAAGGAAGCATACCTGCGCATCCCTATCAGGGAATCTTGCAGAAGATACCTACGCTTCAAAGCAGGCTACAAGCACCATCAGTACTCTGCACTGCCCTTTGGTTTATCTACTGCGCCAGGGTATTCACAAAGTGCCTAGCTCCAGTCATTGCATTTTGCAGGCAAATAAATATTCAAATATACCCATACCTTGACGATTGTCTTAATTCAAGCAGAAAGCCATGACATACTTTTGAATCGTCTGACATTTGTACAGAGGGTGTTAACTTGTCTGGGGTACACCATAAACGAAAATAAATCACACCTGGTACCCTGTCAACAAAGTATATTCCTGGGAACAAGCTTGAATACAATTTCCCAGATGGCTTTCCTCACACCAGAGAAACAACTTCATTTGACTACCTGCTTCAAACAAGTGGCCACAAAAACCCTGCTTATCTGCAAGGCAAATACTACAAGCCTTGGGGTTCATGGCCTCCTGCATTCTTCTATTTCCATATGCAAGACTGCATATGAGGAAATTACAATGGTATCTAAAAAGCCTATGGTGTCAACATTCTCAGGATCTAGAAGCAATGATTCCTATCATACCTTACCTATGCCTAGAGTTCTTTTGGTGAGCAGAGGCCTGCCACCAAAACAAGGGACTACCATTCACACTAGGACGATTTTGATTGCACCAGACTGGCCACGCCAACACTGGTACCTTCTCAGTGCGTCACAGTTGGCTCCATGGCACCTGTGTCAGATTCCTACCCTGTTGTCTCAGCAGGAGAACCAGATTCCGCACCCTCAGCTTCAAACACTGAACCTAGCTGCCTGGCTAATTACCTAATCTCTCCTTTACCATCCCCTCAGTAACCCAGTGATGGATATCATCTTAGAGACAAGGAGGTCTAGTACTAGAAAATCTTATGCTGAAAAACGGAAAAAATTATTTGCCTGGAACCAGTCTGAATGGATGAGCACAGCAGTGCCCAATTTACCTCAGATTTTACAGTACTTAACTGTGATGCTTCACAAGAGCCTGTCTTTCTCCTCCATCAAAATTCACGCCTCAGCCATTTCAGCTCATTATAACACAGAACCTCCCCTCTTCTCTCATCCAATGTTCAAGCAGTTCCTCAAAGGGGCCTAAAATTTAAGACCACCCAGAAGAGCTCCAACTCCAGCCTGGGACTTAACTTTGTATTGGAGAAACTCACTGTTCTTCCTTTCGAGCCAGCTGCTCCTGCAGATTTAAAATTCCTTTCTTGGAAAACAGCTTTCCTCTTAGCAATCACTTCAGCAAGGAGGGTATCTGAATTACAGGCCATTATGGCAGTGGAGCCTTTCCTCCTCTTTCATGCGGATAGGTTGTCCCTCAGGACCAATCCCTCTTTCATGCCCAAGGTGGTATCCAGTGTGGCCTTTAATTAGTCCATTCATCTGCCAACCTTCTTTCCTAATCCACAGAACAAAGGGGAACAGATACTGCACTCCTTAGATGTGCACAGACAACTTGGGTTCTACTTGGACAAGACTAAACCTCAAAGGAAATCTGAACAACTGCTGGTGGCATTTGCTGCAGGGGCAGAGGTGAAGGCTATTTTCAAAGCAAACTATTTCTAAATGGATAGGCCATTGCATTCATTTCTGCTATAAGCACCATGGAAAACCTATTCCACAGTGGTTCAGACCCCACTCTACCAAGGCTGCCTCTACCTCTGCAGCCTTTCTCAGGGGTTTCCTTACCAGGGACATCCTAGAAGCTGCTACCTGGAGTTCTGTACATTCACCAAGCATTACCATCTGACAATTTTCTCTAAATCCAGAGCTGGCTTTGCCACTGCAGTCTTGCAGGGCCTTATTGCTGATCCTCCTCCCATCCTTAGCTTTGGGAATCTACCCAAATGTGATGACTGCAACGTGAAACACGAAGAACATAGTGCAGTTATGTGCACTTATCATAAATGTAGATGGTAGAGTGTATTCACTGTTGCAGTCCTGGTTTCCCACCCTCCTTTCCCCTTATATCTTCTTTATTTAGGGAAACCAAAACTTCTAATGGTGGCTTTTAGCCACCAGGACCACTTTTATTTACTTGGAACTTTGGTTAGGGCAAGAAAAACTTATGTAATTGCATTGGCTGCCTTCCTTTATAGCACTGCTGACCTGACGTCAGACAGCAAGCGACAGCAGCCGACGCAGAAAAACATTGACTCTGGTATTCAGGCTGCTACTACAGCAGGGATAACCCACAGGTGATGACTGCAACAGTGAATACACTTGAACATCTATATTTATGGTAAGTGTACACAACTGTAGTTTTAAGAAATATTCTCCTATTTTGAAAAGTGTGGTAGATAGCTTGTGGCCCATTGTATGTTTTGATGCTTAAGCTGAACCCTTATTACCTAAAAAGATTACCTTTTCGTATGGTAGGTTTGGGAAATTTAAAAGAAGTACTTGGACACAAAAAGAAGGTCTTTGAATCCTTAGTTAGGTATGTTCAAATGTGATATGTGATAAATGTAAGGTTTGTTCTAGGGTGAGGGACAGCTCTGGCCCTTACATTAATGGTAGAAAGTTTATAATTAATGATGGGTTTGACTGCAGGTCTTGTGGGTTGGTCCATATTTTGGGCTCTGGTTGTTCCCCTCCTAAATGGTATATTGGGCAGACCAAACGTATGATTAAGGTCCATGTTTTGGAACATCTGGGAGACATAATAGACATTTAGACAGTCCTGTAGTGGACCACTTTCATAACATGTATGATTGGTAAGGATGACAGTTTGTTTTTCAGTGCGTTAGCTAAACCTTATATGTGCAGTGTGGGGGGGGTTTCAAAACTTTTGCAATTAGAGTGCAGATTCCTTTTGAATTATAAGACTTCAATACCAATGGGGTTACATTTGGAAATCAATTTCAGTGATGTCCTTCAAGAATGCAACTGCAGTCATAACATATGGGTTGTCCTGCCTCAGGCAGCCCTCGGTCGGCCGAATTCCAAAGTCTGGGTCCGGCGTCGGCTGGTGTCGCCTCCTTTCCGACGTCACAACGGCTGGAGTATAAAGGCATCGGCCGACGCCATCTTCTTCAGTCTTTCTTGCCGCGCGGTGCCCGAAGCAGAAGCAGTTTGCAAGTGCCGGTCGGTCAGCTCCAGTGTTTTCAGTACCGAAGTCATCTAAAAGCTAAGTACCCCATTGGGGAACATTTTTTCTTGCCTCAGCCGATGTCAGAACAAATTGAGAAAGTTAATAATTGTTTGTCTTGTGGTAAACAAATACCTCATAAGGACTTCCACTCTTACGGTCTTCCTTCCCTGGGCCCAGACCACGACGTCTCGGCCTGTGCTGCCTGTGCTTGCTTTAATAAGCGTGCACTCAGGCACCGGGCAGAATTTGCTGAAGACTTTTTTGGCAAATCCTTCGCAAATACCATGCCGTCGGATCAACCGACAGCTCAATCTTCCAAAAAAACGGAAGGACCGGGACCGGCATCCTCGGCCTGTGTCCTCTACCGATACTACTCCTAGACCCTCCGCTAGTGCCTCGGTCCCTGCGGAAGCGGTAATTCAGCCGCTCCAGGCCGATGACGCAGCGTTAACTAGTCCTTCGGTCCCAGAGACCTCTCTGGTGCTGGTTGTTGATTTTCCACCGGATACCGAAGTTCTTGATTTTACCCGACACCATTCCGGTGGACAAGGTCACTCCTGCACGTGGGGCGGCTAGGCCTCCTGTATCTATGTCCATCAAGGCCTTTGCACGTGCTAAGGCCACCAGCCAGGCCAAGGCCCATCCTAAACCTGCTGTTCAGGCCCCCTCTTCTGATAAACAGATTATGTCTCTTGCTGCAGACCTTATTTCCCTTATCAGGGGGTCTCAGCCTCACCCAGACAGAGGTTCTCAGCCTCCTGCAGAGAAAAGGCCTAGAACTGAGCAGACTGAAAACCTTTCTTCAGATGAGGCCTCTGGGGATTCTGAGCATTCAGATATTCAAGAAGAATCCTTCCAGGCCTATGAGGACTCTGATGCTGAGGAATCAATTCCCTCTGCCTCTCCTCCAGAGGATTTCTCTTTTGGTGAAGTCCTGCACTCTGAGGGAACATTTCCAATGGCAGGGTCAGGAATTCTCTGATTCCAGGAAAAGGCTCGACCTTCCTAAAGCTTCCCCAGCACAGACCTTTAGCTATTCCTCCTGTGATGGATGTTTTGGATGATGTTTTCTCCGATTTCAGTGCTAACCCTGACTCTCTCCCACCTGCTCCTGTCAAGCCAGACCGATATTACAGAGTCCCTGACACTCACAAACATCTCTTTAAGGCCCACACCGTGGATTTAGAAACCATTTCACAGGGTCCCAAGGGAGTGGCTACCTCCACTGCCAAGAATCCTTTGCCAGCGGATAGGGAAGCCAGGTCTATGGAGAGATGGGGTAAAAAAGTTTATACCTCTACCACCCTAGCCATGAGGTCTCTTAACTGCCTTTTTCATATGTTTCAGTACCAGGATTTTTTAGTGGATGATTTACAGAAAAAGTTAGCCTCTCCTGAGCCTATTGACAGAAAGGCATTGCAGGATCACATACATAACACTCAGCAGGTTAACAATCATTTTCTTCAGTGTGGATGTCCTTCATGGATGCATCTGCAGTCATAACAACTGGGTTGTCCTGTCGTCAGGCAGCCCTTCAGTCGGCTGGATTCCAAAGTCCGGGTCCGGCTTCGGCTGATGTCGCACTTCACCCGACGTCATCTCTGTTGGACTTTGGGTATAAAGGCATCAGCCGACGCCATTTTCCTCAGTCTTTCTTGCCGCGTGGCGCCCGAAGCAGAAGCTGTTCGCAAGTGCCGGTCGGTCGGATCCAGAGATTACTTCTACCGAATACTACTTCGAAGACTTCTAAAGCTAAGTACCCCGTTGGGGACTCTTTCTTGCCTCAGCCGATGTCAGAAAAAGTTAATAATTGTTTAACCTGTGGGAAACAAATACCTCATAAGGATTTCCACTCTTACTGTCTGCCTTGTTTAGGCCCAGCCCACGACGTAGCAGCCTGTTCGGCCTGTGCTTCTTTCAACCGACGAACGCTTAGGCGTCGGTCGGAGTTTGCTGAACAGTTTTTCGGGTCTAATTTTGCGTATATTATGCCGTCGGATCCTCCGACTACCCAAACTGCTAAAAAACGCAAAGATAAAGACCGACACTCGCAGTCCGCGGTTTCGGCCGAAACCATGGTTAAGCAAACCGCGAGTGTCTCTGTTTCGGCCGAAACCGAGAAAACTGATCAAAATACAGCAGAATCTATCACTACCACTGAGGCCCCTGCTACTTCTCTTGAATCGGCCTCAGAAATTTTATCCACTACGGTGGTTGCCACTGACTTATCAGACACCATTCCCTTGGATGTGTCTACCCCAGCACGTGGTTCTGCTAGGCCTCCAGCAGCCATGTCCATTAAGGCCTTTGCCAGGGCCAAAGCAGCCAAAACTACTAGAACAGTGCCTGCTAAACCACCTACAACCCGGCCCTCTTCTAGTGCACAAATGCTTACTCTGGCAGAAGATTTAATTTCATTAATTAGGGGATCTCAATCTCACCCAGACAGGGCCTCTCAGCCCCCAGAGAAGAGACCTAGGGCAGAGCCCCCCGAGCCTATGTCCTCTGATGGTTCTGCTGATGAATCAGACATAACAGACCAGCCAGAGGCTCCTTTCCCCAATTTTGAAGACTCAGATGCTGAAGAATCCATTCCAGCTGCCTCCCCACCAGAAGAATTTTCCTTTGGGGAAACCTTACATGCCATGCGAGAGCAGTTCCAATGGCAGCAGCAGGATTTCTCAGACTCCAGAAAAAGACTGAGAACCTTTCTGCACCTTCCACAACACAGGCCCTTAGCTATTCCTCCTGTGCTCTCTGTAGTGGATGATGCCTTCAATGATGTCTGCTCTGCACCAGATTCTTTACCTCCAGCCCCTGCCAAACCAGACAGATTTTACAGGGTACCAGACACTCATCACCACCTTTACAAGGCCCCACTTGCAGACCCCGAAACTATATCCCAGGGTCCCAAGGCAGCAGCCGCGACCACAGCTAAAAACCCTATTCCTTCTGAAAGGGAAGCCAGGTCTGTAGACAGATGGGGCAAAAAGGTTTACACTTCAGCTACTCTCTCAGCCAGAGCTTTAAACTGTCAGTTTCACATGATACAATACCAAGAGTTTATGCTTGATCAGTTAACAAAAAAGCTATCCTCTGATGAATCAATTGATAAGAAATATGTATTAGAAATGGTAAATAACATACAACAGGTTAGTAACCATTCCTTAAAATGTGGCTATGATGCACTGGAGGCTTCATTTAGATCAGCCATGACTGGCACAGTGATAAGAAGGCATGCATGGCTAAAGGAACAAGCTTTACCGGATCATGTTAAGGCTAAGTTATTAGATGCACCTATGGATAAGACCAGCTTGTTTGGTACACCTGCCCAGCAGGTAATGAAGAAAATGGAAGAAAAGGCAAAATCTGTTCAAACGGTTAAAGATTTCTTGCAGGTCCAACCACCAAGGTTTAGCAGGAACTGGCCTGCCAAAAATTGGTCCTTTCCTGACTCCACAAGATCCCAAAGGGGCAGGAATAGACGTTCCAGAGGCAGAAACCAAACCAGAGGAGGTGCCTACAGAGGACGACAGTGGCAAGGAAACAACAGAGGCACAGACACAACCACTGCCTCTACAACAACACAGCCACAGTGACTTAACTCTAAATCCGCCTACCAGGGAACAAATAGCAGCTCCATTAGGCGGCAAATTAACCTTATTTTCAAAGAACTGGCACTATATCACCAAAGACAAGTGGATTTTACAAACCATAGATCAAGGTTACCGGTTCCACTTCCACACTTTACCAGTCAAAAGAGGAATGCCAAATCTACCTCCAAATCAAAAAACAGAGGCTCTACAACAGATAATGCAGTTAACAAACATGAGAGCTGTGGAAAGAGTGCCAACAACAGAACAAGGAAAGGGATTCTACTCAAGACTATTCCTAGTTCCAAGAAGGGAAAAAAATTGGAGACCTATTCTCGACCTGTCCACCTTAAATACATGCATCATTGTCCCAAAATTCAAAATGCTGACCCTACAGCAACTTCTTCCCATGCTGGGCAAGGAGTGTTGGCTGGTAACTCTAGATCTCAAGGAGGCATACCTGCACGTCCCCATTCGACCAATCTGCAGAAGATACCTCAGATTTCTTGCAGGATCAGAGCATTATCAATTCTCAGCATTGCCCTTTGGCTTATCTACTGCGCCCAGAGTATTCACAAAATGCCTGGCATCAGTAATCGCCCACTGCAGACTACAGGGAATTCAAATTTACCCATACCTGGACGACTGCCTGCTACAAGGGGACAACAAAAGCAAGCTGACAACAGATTTACAAAGGGTCATTTACTTGCTACAAGCACTGGGAAACAGTCAATTTTCAAAAATCAAGGCTGATCCCATCCCAGACAAGGACATTCTTGGGCGCGGAATTGGACACAGTAAAACAAATGGCTTTCCTAACTGCAGAAAAACAAAGAGAACTCCCTCTTTACTTCTTGGCACTAACAAAACAGAACAAGTTAACAGCAAGAAAAGTACTGCAGGCCTTGGGCTTCATGGCATCATGCATAATCTTGGTTCCACTTGCCAGACTACATATGAGAAAACTACAGTGGTACCTAAAGAATTTATGGTCCCAACACAGGCACAGCCTAGAAACAGAAATTCCACTAATTCCATGCTTAAAACAGGAGTTCCTATGGTGGGCTCAAGCATGCCAGTCAAACCCAGGGCTACCCTTTCGCAGATGTCAAGCATGCCAGACCATCACAACAGACGCTTCAGACCTAGGATGGGGGGCCCACATGCTAGACAAATGCGTGCAAGGATTGTGGACGCAGGATCAACTTCACCTGCACATCAACCTAAAAGAAATGCTGGCAGTAAAACTGGCAATCCAAAACTTCAGACCATTTCTCAGAGGGCCAGTTGATGATAAGGACGGACAACACCACAGTCATGTGGTACATCAACAAACAGGGAGGCACTCATTCATACCCCCTATGCAGAATGACTTTGGAGCTGTGGAACCTGGCACTCAGCTACAACATCCAGTTACAGGCAATATTTGTACCGGGAAAGGAAAATACTCTAGCAGACATATTAAGCAGAACCACATCGGATGCCCACGAATGGATGCTACACCCGGACATCTTCAAGACCATCTCAAAGAAATGGGGAATGCCTCAGATGGATTTATTTGCTTCCCCTCTCAATCACCAGCTCAAAAAGTTCTGCACAAGGACATTCCACCCACTAGCATGGAAAGTGGATTCGCTCTCCTTCAGCTGGAAAGGCCTAGCAGCATGTGCATTCCCACCTCTTCCCTTGATACACAAGGTATTACTAAAAATCAAGGAAGAACGTCCAAGGATAATCCTAATAGCTCCAAACTGGCCAAGACAACACTGGTACCCCCTGCTGAGGAGCATGTCTCAGAACAATATGTGGCCAATACCCCTGATGCCTTTGATGTTAACTCAGAACAACTACAGCATCATGCATCCAAACCTAAAAACGTTGCAACTGACTGCATGGAACATCACATAGCAGCAGCTAATACAGAACTTTCCCAAAGAGTTAAAGACATTATTCTTGAAGCCCGCAGACATTCAACAAGAAGGAACTATGCAGGAAAATGGAAAAGGTTTGTCATTTGGAGTACAGAAAGAGGAAAAGATGTGTCAAACATAGATATGCCTAACATTCTGGAGTATCTGGCAGAACTTCTACATTCAGGCCTGTCCTACTCCTCCATCAAGATACATGCATCAGCTATATCAGCAGAATACAGCTTTGATCCACCTGTTTTTTCACACCCATTACTCAGACAGTTCCTCAGAGGAATCAAAAATGTGAAACCTCCAAGGAAACCACCATTGCCAGCTTGGGACTTGAACTTTGTGCTAGAAAAGTTGACACTATCACCCTTTGAGCCAGCAGCAACAGCAGACCTACAGCATCTATCGTGGAAAACCGCTTTCCTACTGGCAATAACCTCAGCCAGGAGGGTTTCTGAACTCCAGGCCCTAATGGCAGTACAACCCTTCCTAATCTTCCATCCAGATAGTGTCCATGAGGACTAATCCTACATTTATGCCTAAGGTGGTATCCAGAGTGTCTTTAAACCAGGCAATCCACCTACCTACCTTCTTTCCCAACCCACAAAACAGAGGGGAAAGAATACTGCATACCTTGGATGTACATAGACAGCTACGCTACTACCTGGACAGAACAAAAAATAGCAGAAAAACTGATCAGCTTTTTGTAGCCTATGCAACAGGAAGGGAAGGAAAAGCTATTTCCAAACAGACAATCTCCAAATGGATAGGAAATTGCATACGATTCTGTTACTCCTTCCATGGAAAACCAATTCCACAGAACATAAGACCTCATTCTACAAGGGCAACAGCCACTACCACAGCCTTTTTACGAGGAGTGGCAACCAAAGACATTATTGAGGCGGCTACTTGGACCTCCGTGCATACATTTGCCAAGCATTATAATTTGCCTCTATATTCCAGATCCCGAGCACTGTTTGCCACTGCTGTACTGCAAGGGATCCTAAACACACCATAATCTAGTTTCTTCCTCCTCCCCTAGTTGGCTATGGTATTCTACCCAGTTGTTATGACTGCAGATGCATCCATGAAGGACATAGTACAGTTTTGTACCTACCATAAATGTAGATGTCCGAACTGGATAGCATCTGCAGTCAGGATTACCCTCCCTCCTTCCCCTCTGTGGTACTCCTAGGGTGTTTACCCTCCTAATAGCTAGCTGGTGGGGGGAGTCTTTTATGGTGTATTTGTTGTATATATGTACATACATGATTATTTTTTGGTGTTTACCATTTTCTTTTTGAAAACATTGGCATTTATCCAAAATTTTTAGCCTACAACAGGGCTAATGGCATCTGGGGCAAGAAACACTGAGGAAAATGGCGTCGGCTGATGCCTTTATACCCAAAGTCCAACAGAGATGACGTTGGGTGAAGTGCGACATCAGCCGAAGCCGGACCCGGACTTTGGAATCCGGCCGACTGAAGGGCTGCCTGACGACAGGACAACCCAGTTGTTATGACTGCAGATGCTATCCAGTTCGGACATCTACATTTATGGTAGGTACAAAACTGTACTTTATGATGCATTGGAAGCTTCATGTAGGGCAGCTATGACTGGGGCTGTGATACGTAGACATGCTTGGTTAAAAGATCAGCCACTGCCAGACCATGTCAAAGTAAAGTTACTTGATGCACCTCTGGAAAAACAGAAACTTTTTGGTACTAATGCACAAGATGTGTTAAAGTCCATTGAGGAAAAAGCTAAGTCAGTACCGACAGTCAAGGTTTTCCTCCAGGTTCAGCCACCCAGATTCAGTAGAAATTGGCCTTCAAAGAATTGGTCCTTCCCAGACTCGGACAAGTTTCAAAGGGGAAAGAACAGGCGTGGCCAAGGCCAATACCGAGGATCCTACTGGGGACGCCAATGGCAACCTACAAATCAAAGAAGTGCTGCAGCCAGTCCAGCTGCACCTCAAGGACAATCACAATGACTTGACTTACTTTACCGCCTACAAGGGCTCAGAGAGAAGCACCCTTGGGCGGAAAATTATCCTTATTCTCAAAGAACTGGCATATCTTAACCAAGGACAGTTGGATTCTGGATTTAATAGACAAGGGTTACAGATTCCACTTCCATACTTTACCTACAAGACAAGGCATGCCAAACCTGCAACACCATCAAAGGGCAGAGGCACTCATTCAAGTTTCAAAGCTATTAAGTATAAAAGCAATAGAAAAGGTACCTCCCCAGGAACAAGGCCAGGGATTCTATTCAAGACTGTTCCTTGTTCCAAGAAAGGAAAACAAATGGAGGCCTATACTGGACTTGTCTACTCTAAATACCTTTCTCATTGTGCCAAAGTTCAAAATGCTGACGTTACAGCAACTCCTTCCCATGCTGGGCAAGGGGTCTTGGCTGGTCACTCTGGACCTCAAGGAGGCATACCTGCATGTCCCAATCAGACAAAGCTGCAGAAAATGCCTCAGATTTCTTGCAGGGACAGAGCACTATCAATTCTCAGCATTGCCGTTTGGCTTATCTACTGTGCCCAGAGTGTTCACGAAATGCCTGGCATCAGTAGTGGCACACTGCAGACTCCAGGGAATTCAAATATACCCCTACCTGGACGACTGCCTCATACAAGCAGACAACGGACAAACCTTAATAAAAAACTTGGACTATGTCATGCAATTACTACAGGCCTTGGGATACACAGTCAACGTTCAGAAATCAAGGCTACTGCCATCCCAACAGATTATTTTCCTAGGAGCCAAACTGGACACACAAACACAAATGGCCTACCTCACAGAGGAAAAACAACAGCAGTTACCAGAGTACTTCAAAGGCCTAGCACAGTTCTCCCAGCTGACTGCAAGGAAACTCCTGCAGGCCCTGGGGTTCATGGCATCATGCATTCTTCTGATACCTTTGGCAAGACTACATATGAGAAAGCTGCAATGGTATTTGAAAAGCTTATGATCCCAACACAGCCAAAGCCTAGAGGACGTAATCCCACTTATTCCATGCCTGCAAAAGGAATTCTTGTGGTGGGCTCAAGCAAGCCAATTAAACAAAGGCATGTCTTTCAACAGACCTCAAGCAGGTCAAATAATTACAACAGAAGCCTCAGATCATGGATGGGGGGCGCACATGGAGGGCAGATGCGTTCAAGGTCAATGGACACCAAAGGAAAGACATCTGCACATAAACCAAAAAGAGATGATGGCAGTGATACATGCAATCGAGAGTTTCGAAAAATCACTGCAGCAAGGACATTTACTAATAAGGACAGACAACACCACTGTCATGTGGTACATAAACAAGCAGGGAGGGACTCATTCATACCCCCTCTGCAGACTAACAATGATTCTCTGGGAAAAAGCACGGAGTCTGAAGATACACCTGCAATCCCAGTTTGTGCCAGGCAAGGACAATGTACTAGCGGACAAGCTGAGCAGAAATTTCTTGGATCCACATGAATGGATGCTGCATCCCCACATTTTCTCACAAATAACAAAGACATGGGGAAGACCGGACATAGATCTATTTGCATCTCACAGGAATCATCACCTGGAAAAGTTCTGTACCAGGACCTACCATGCACTAGCCTGGTCAACGGATGCTCTCTCCTTCAGCTGGAATTCCCTAAAAATTTATGCATTTCCTCCTCTACCACTGTTGACCAAGGTGATCCTGAAGATCAAAGCAGAACAACCAACAGGCATTTTGATAGCTCCAGACTGGCCAAAGCAACACTGGTACCCATTGCTGTTGAGCATAACTCTGACCAAACCGTGGCCTCTGCCCCTATGGCCCCTGCTCCTAACACAACACAACTACAGGACTGTTTACCAAAACCTGAAAACATTACATCTGACAGCCTGGAGGTTACTTTAACTCCTTCTGCTTCCAATCTTTCCAAGGCAGTTCAAGACATCTTATTGGAAGCACGCCGACCATCCACCAGAAAAGCCTATTCGGCCAAGTGGAAGAGATTCAGCATCTGGGCTGCCAACAGGGGTCAGGATACAACTGTACTGAGTATACCTCAGATATTGGAATACTTGGCAGAAATGTTTCATTCTGGACTCTCATATTCTTCCATAAAGATTCATGCCTCAGCAATCTCAGCAAGATACAATTGTGATCCACCAGTGTTCTCACATCCTTTGCTAAGACAGTTCCTGAGAGGGATAAAGAATATCAAGCCTCCCAGAAAACAACCAGTACCTGCATGGGACCTCAATTTTGTACTGGAAAAATTATCTCTGCCTCCCTTTGAGCCAGCAGCAACCTTGGAGATGCAATTTCTATCATGGAAAACGGTTTTTTTATTGGCAGTCACATCAGCAAGAAGAGTCTCGGAGATACAGGCACTCATGGCAGTACCTCCTTTCCTCATTTTCCATCAGGACAGAGTCTTTCTAAGAACAAATCCTTCTTTCATGCCAAAGGTGATTTCCAGGGTGTCTCTAAATCAAGCTATTCACCTTCCTACTTTCTTCCCCAATCCTCAAAATAGAGGGGAAAGACTGCTGCATACCTTGGACATACACAGGCAACTACGCTACTACTTGGACAGAACTAAGGCCACCAGAAAGTCTGACCAGCTGTTTGTAGCCTATGCTGCTGGAATACAAGGAAAAGCAATCTCCAAGCAAACAATCTCAAAATGGATTGGACACTGCATCAGATTCTGCTATTCTTACCATGGAAAAACTGTGCCAGCCAATATTAGGCCACATTCCACCAGAGCTATAGCCACATCCACAGCTTTCCTAAGAGGAGTGGCTACAAAGGACATTCTAGAGGCTGCTACATGGAGCTCCGTGCATACATTTACCAAACACTACAACCTGCCTTTATACTCCAGATCCCGAGCAGGCTTTGCTTCGGCAGTCCTGCAGGGCATTTTAGCTACACCATCCTTTTCTTAGCTCCATCCACCCCAGCTTGGCTATGGTATTCAACCCATATGTTATGACTGCAGTTACATTCTTGAAGGACATAGTACAGTTTTGTACCTACCATAAATGTAGATGTCCAATAGATATGCAACTGCAGTCGGATTTTCCCTCCCGCCTTCCCCTCTTTTCCTTCATTTGGGTCCATTCCCCCTGTTCCTTTAGCTGGGGGTATCTCCTATGGTGTATCTGTTTATTACTGTTGTGCATGTCTGGAATTGTTTATCCATTCACCAAATTTAGCCTTCCTAGGAGGGCACCTGGCATCTGGGGCAAGAAACATCTGACACAGATATCCTTCAGAAGGGTCTCACAGAAACGGATAACTGGTGCCAGAGCCATGGCCTAAAGTTAAATGCCAAAAAATGCATAGTCATACCCTTCGGGAAAAACAAGGTTACCCCTAGCTACCAAATAGGTGGCAATCCACTGAGTACAGAAGAAGTTATCAGGGACCTGGGGACCCAGGTTGATAGTAGTCTGTCATTCGACACCCATGTAGCTAAAGTAGTTAGGAAGACCTTCTACATTGCCCACCTTATCATGAAGGGATTCTCATCTAGATCAAGGGAGGTCATAGTCTCCCTATACTCATCACTCATCAGACCAATGATTGAGTACAATGCCCCATTGAATGTATCTGACCCGACACTTGCAGCAGCTGGAGAGGCCACAAAAGTTCCTCACCAAAAGGATAAAGGGTCTCAAACATCTGTCCTATGCTGCCCGACTGAAAGAACTCCAGCTCTATTCAGTCGCTTACTGCTTGCTCAGAGGTGACCTTTGCCTAACATACAAGGCCATGTCAAACCCAGATTTGATGAATATGCTTCACCTCAAAAGTCTAGATCCGTCAGAGCCACAAGGCGGAGACTTAAACCTCGACACGGCTATTAATAGGACGTACTGGAGGGATAGATTCATCACCCAAAGACTCCCTATGCTGTGGAATAAAATCCTGGTATATGTGAGGCAGAGCACCTCGCTGGCCTTGTTCAAGAGAAATCTTGACCAATGGATGGGAGATCGCAGATATACCCCAGGGATTACCTCAGTGTCACTGCTCAACAGAGGCACAGCAAAATAATGGGTATAGTTCCCCATACTAAAGGGGTGGCGTAAGCCACAAAACTATGGGCTAGGCTTGTAAATGCCCTCGGGCAGATAGCCTAGTATGAACCTATGAACCTATGAACCTAAGAAGATGGCGTCGGCCGATGCCTTTATACTCCAGCCGTTGTGACGTCGGAGAGGAGGTGACACCAGCCGACGCCGGACCCAGACTTTGGAATTCGGCCGACCGAGGGCGGCCTGAGGCAGGACAACCCATATGTTATGACTGCAGTTGCATATCTATTGGACATCTACATTTATGGTAGGTACAAAACTGTACTTTTGATGATGATGGATATGTATTTGTATGACCATGGTGGTGGCTGTTTTAAGGGCTAATTGTTTTTTAACTGTATAAATCCAACAAAAAACAGACAGTCACGACCGTAGTATCCAGTAGTAAAAGATTTTACTTGCACAGAACACAAGTGCTTTCACTATAATAGCTTCATCAGGTGTTCAAAATGCACAGTAAAACAAATCTCATATAAAGCACTAAGGTAGCAATCACATGATACATTCCAATCACAATTTAAAAGCATATTACATACAGAATGCCAGCATATAATTTAATAGCACATAAAACATAAATACATTAGTGAAAGTTGCACTATGTTCTCAAGGGTATCTATTTTTAAGTCTGGGTCTCAGGGGTACAGATTCATTAAGACCATGCCCCGAGTCCCCCCTCAACCTAACAATCCATGTAGACTCTAAGTCTTCAGTCTTGTTAGCTATATCACCTAACCTGGAACTCTGATATTCTACCAATGACCAGGAACGTGAACATATGGGTGTTGCCTGTGTTCATGACATGTTTAGCCAAAGCATTAACCTTGTTGTGTTTATTTATATTGTAAACATGTTCTCTTGTACGTTCTTTAAATGTTCTGTTGGTCTTCCCTATATAGAATCCCATACATTTAATACAATAAGCAAGATAAATCACATGTTTAGTCAAACATGTGGCATGTACTTCAAACGTGTGCATTTTCCTCTAGTCAGGATGATAAAATTCAGCACTGGTGTCAATATAAGAACAAAAATTGCACCGCCCACATGGCCTAGTTCCATATTCACAATCTTCAGAGAGGTTCCCTTGGGATAACATAGTCTCCTTTCTAAGGACTTGCTCTTCCTAAACTGAAACCTATGTTCATCATCTATAAGTTTGGCTACATCAGGATCAGTAACTAAAACTTTCCAATGCTTCCCAATGATGTCTATATACTGAGAGACATCGGTAGTATAGCTCAAAGGAACCCTAAGTTTCATACCACCAACCTGTCTATTTTCCACCCTACCTACTTTCCTTCTCCCATCTTGAAAAGTAGTCAATGATGTTAATGATGTAGTGGGAATGAGACATAGTCAGGCCTCCAGCCCACTGATTTCTTTTGGCTATACCTCTTCTCTCCTTTTCAGTGATTAAAAACTTTTTGGTCTATTTGCTTTTTTGTTTGAGGTATAACCTTGTATATTTATAGATTTAATTCCTTCCCATTAGGGGGGGCACCTGACATCTGGGGCAAGAAGACGTCAGCTGCATGTTTTATACCCCTGATGACCTGACATCATGGAAGAAGAGACAGCAACTGACGTAGGACCCAAGACTTTGTTAATCAGGCCGACTGAGGGCTACTGCAAGCAGGTAACCCAAATGCAATGACAGTGAATACACTCGAACATCTACATTTATCGTAAGTGTACATAACTGTACTTTCTCCATTCAGCTGCGGCAAAGCCAGCGCGTAGACAGTTATTGAAAAAAGTGCCCAGTGGTGTTGCTAGTTCTTGCTGGAGCCCATGTAAGACACAGTATTGGATGTTATCCAGATCCATAGATGCTGTGTTTTTGGCCTTAGAGAGGACGTTTATGACCTGCTCTTTAGAGATGCAAGGTTAGGGGGCAGGTGGTAGGGATGTCATGGGGTACATGCAGCGGGGACAGGGGAGTGAAGTTTTCACAGAACCTGTCTGGTCTCAGGTTAGCTATGTGCAAAGGCGCATTATATGTGGTATCATTAACCACCAGTTCAGCGCGAACCTAGGCCTTTCCTTTTAGGTTACGGCTCTAACTAAAGAATGCATTATGGTTGTCCTTAGTTGAGGAAGCTAATTTGGATCAATAGTTTGCATTTGAAGACTTCACAGGAAGTCTGTTTTGCTTGTTTAAGCTGTGGAGGGAATATTTCCAGTTTAGGGCCCACTCTCTCTTACTTTTAGACAGTAATTTCTTCCTCGTATTGTAAAGCTTGTTAATGGCAGTTGTCCACCATGCAGGTTTGCTGTTCCTTGAAGAGCTTGTTTTAGTTCTGTCAGGTACAGCTGAGTCAGTGCACTTATACAGGTGTTTATATAAAGCATTGGTGTAGAAGTCTGCATAGTTGCCAGTCCCATCAGAGGGGGAGGTGCAGTAAAGCTTATTTATACCATCCCCTAAGAGGTTGTAATTTCCTTTGGAGAAGTTTTTTAGTCTAGTTGCTGTTGGGGGGGGGGGGGTCAGGTGTGATAGTTCCTTCGAATGAGACTGATTTGTGGTCATATCTCACCAGGGAAGACATTAATGGGGGGTGCTACAGTGGTCTGTCATATTGGTAAGCAGGAATGTGGCGCCCGTTGTAGGGGTGTTAGCTAGCTGGTCCAGGGCATTGGAGTTAACAAAACTGAGGAAACTTTGGGCAAGTGAGTTTGAGCATGAGTGATTTACCCAGTCAATGGATGGGTAGTTAAAGTTGCCGAAAATCATGGAGTTTGGATGCATCTTGATATACTCAAGTAGATCCAAGTAAGCAAAGTGGGTATACTGATTCATGGAGAGGGTCCTGTAGCTGGCATTGACTTGAATAGGTGGCCTACCAACAGTTAATTGCACCTGCAGTATCTGCAGGGACTCGTGCTGTTTAACCAGTCTGGAGGTGTATTTATCATTGATGAATATATTGATACACCTCCTCCAGTTTTCATGCTTTCAGTGTGTGGTCTGAACGTGTGGAAAGAGGTGTAACCCAGTGTGGCCGGGGTGCTCTCCAGATCCTTGAACCAGGTCTCCGTGACTGCACAAATGCCTGCGTCTTCCAAGGTGAGGACTGCTTCCAGTGAGTGCAGTTTCATGTTAAGGCTCCTAGTGTTTAGCAGGATAACTTTGCAGCTGTTTTTAGATAACATTTTACGTCTGGGAGTTTTTTCCCTGTGACAGTGCCTAAAAAAGGCACTATGGGTCTGGCAAGAGCCTTTGGTAGTAGCCAAAACTCTGGTGACAGATGAAGAAAACTGGGAAAGCATCGAGGTCCGTCCGTCATGTCATCCCAGGCTTGACAGATACTGGAGCCCCCTGCAGCTGATGCCACTTCCAGGGCTGCCGTCTTTGGTTTAGTTATGAGATGTTAGTCATGGTTTCGTCTTAAAGCTTTGCCTGATAATGTCAAGGCCAAACTTTTGGACAATCCTTTGGATAACAGAAGTTTTTTTGGTTCTGCTGTTGTTGACCTTTTCAGGTCTCTTCAGAGCAAGAGCCAAAGCCTTGCAGGAGCTGAAACATCATTTTTGTTTCTCCTGTTGCTAAATTTCTGAGGAACTATCCTTTCAAACCTGCTTTTGTTTGTAAGCAAGTCTTGCCCTCCTCCTAAGGGTAAGACAGGCTCTCTAAGTGTGTTCCTCCTAAGTCTTGCCAGACTACTGTCTCCCAGAAAATTTTCAGGACAAGCCTGGTTCTGTTTGACTGTTTGCTTCCCCCTTCCCTTGGTCAGGTTCCCTTGTCTCTCCACTTTTCTCTGTCTTCTAAATTGGCTACGAATTACCTCAAACTCTCTTGGGTTCTGTCTAGTATCCATCAGGCATATTTCATGGTTTGGAAGTCCCTTCCTCCCTTTTCAAGCATTCCTCAAACTCCTTTGGAACAGCTGTCCCATTTTTCCCAGAGGTTCTTCACAATCTCTTGGATGACTGAACCATTCAAGTCATGACTCCCACCTAGGTAGAAAAAGGTTTTTATTCCAGAACACTTTTGGTTCCACTAAATGAGGGCACATGGAGCCCAATTCTGGATTTTCCTGATTCCTTCTTAAGATTCCTTCCTTTAAGATGTTATCTCTACAGACATTTCGTCTTCTACCTCAGTCCTTTCTGGTGTCTCTGGATGTCATAGATGCATGCCTTCCCATCCCCATCCATCATTCTTTAAGGAAATGTTTACGTTTCTTCCTTGCATTTTCAGATGTCCTTCTATTCCCATGTTGCAGTATTCTTACTGTGGGATCCTCCACCTCAGGCTACCCGAATGTCTGCTTCTATGCAAAAGCTTAAGCGTGGTTGCTGCCATGTGCATAGGACATCACATGCAGGGCCACAAACAAGGAGCCTTAAATGTGACATCTGCGTGCACAGACCTCAGAACGTCTCTGTCGCAATCGAATGTCAGATTGCTTTGCTCTGCTGTTTTCAAGACATCTAAAGATAAGTACCATGTTGTGGAAGCCCCTTTATTTTTGCTTGAGCTTTGGTTGTTGCTGTTATCTCTTAGCCAGTGTCTGCTAGAAAGGGGAAATTTAGATGGGGATGTCAAATTTGCACAAAGATACCCACAAACTTTGTTCAGCTTAGGCCAGGAACACTACCATACCACCTGTAGCATCTGCCAGTCATTCGTACTGAAAACTGTCCATAGTCTGCTGACAGCCATAAAGTTTGAAACGCTTGGCCCTATGTATGGATCTGGAGTCCGCCGTTGAGGCGGAGCCATCTAAAAAGAAGGCCAAAGTTGCAATGCCTACCACTTCTGCCCCTCTGTCGTCAGACGTCCCACCAGCCACTGATTTAGGGGTTGAAGGCGACTATCCTCTGGGAAGCTGCCTCGGAAGCATCGGTAGGCACATCCTCGTAGGAGGTTCTGATGTCTGACGAAGTCAAGGGGGACTCTGGCTCCACCGGACGTCCATCCGCGGTCCAGGAATCCGAATCCTTACCCATAGGCCAGACCCCTGAAACTAGGCCCTCTGTCTCTGCTAAATCAACTCCTCTGAAAAGGAAACTAAAAACTGAGCACCTATCTGATGTTCTTTGTGTTTCACTGTTGCAGTCATCACCTGTGGGTTATCCCTACTGTGGTAGCCCTTGGCCGGTCTGAATGCCAGAGTCAGTGTTTTTGTGGGCCGGCTGCTCTCGCCTGTAGTCTGACGTCAGGTCGTTGGTACTATAAAGCAAGGCAGCCGACGTCATTACATCAGTCTTTCTTTGAGCCTGTAGCAGAAGCAGTTCGCACGAGTGCCGGTTGGTCGCTACCAGAAGTAGAATTTCAGCAGAGAATGTCTAAAGCTAAGTACCCTGTTGGGGACCCTTTTTTCTTGCTCTAACCAATGTCCGAAAAAGTTAACTGTCTCGCTTGTGGAAAGCAGATCCCACACAGAGACTTTCATTCTTAATGCATCACTTGTTTAGGCCCAGGCCGTGACGTACCTCGTTGCTGGTTCTGTGCCCTCTTTAATGCGAGAACCATTCCCCTAAGAGCTCTTTTTGTAGACAATTATTTTCATATTCCATCTTCGAATTCTGATATGGCAATCATCAGCCAACAATCCACCGACATTCCAAAAAAACATAAAGATATAGACAGGCCACACAAGACTAGGCCTTCCGACGATGCTACTGCTTAGCAAGTCGTCAGTTCTCTGGAATTCAATGAGGTGCTTTCGCAGCCTCTGATGCCCGACTCGCTTTCTACGTAGCCTCTGCCGAGACCCTTTTAGAGTCCTGTATGCCACAGAAATCCACTTCGTCTTCCGAGTCTTTGGCTGTCTCTACCTCGGTTGGGTTCGGAGGCACAACACAGGCACTGTCTTCCAAGGAGGCCGTTCGCAGTACCGATTCTAGGCAAAAAAAAAAAAACACGTCTTCTCTTCCGACTACCATTTCTCACAGACAAGATTCTCTCAGGCCTCGAAGCCAGGCCACTCCTAGGAAATCTGCTTCTATCCCCCATCTTGCTACTGCTCCCCCACCCAAGCTCAAATACTTAAAATGGCAGAGGATGTCCTCTCCCTTATCCAAGGTACTCAGCCTCCACTCCAAAAAGGAAAAGGCTTCCTTCTCCAGAAATTATGACAGTCCGAGGAATCTGATTATTCTGCCTTTGAAGAGGAACAGCCCTTAATTGCGTATGGGGATTCAGATGCAGAGGAATCCATCCCCTCTGCCTCCCCCTGCAGAGGTCCTCTCCTTCTGGGACACCCTTCACTCCCTCAGGGAACATTTTCAGTGGGAATCTCAGGACTACCCACAGTCAAAGAAACTACTTAGAGAGTTTCTGGACCTGCCTCAGCACAGACCCCTGGCCATCCCACCTATTCAAGAAGTGGTGGATGATGATTTCCTTGAATCCAGTTTAGCCTCTGATGCCCTGCCCTCCTGCTCCAGCTAAACTTGACAGGTACTACAGAGTACCAGATTCTCACAAATACCTATACAGGAACCCTGCTGCAGACCCTGAGGTCATTACACAGGGGCTAGTTCTGCCAAGAATCCTCTTCCTTTTGACAAAGACTCCAGAGCTCTGGACAGATGGGGTAAGAAAGTATACACCTCTGCAACCTTGGCTGTCAGAGTACTCAGGTGTCAGTTCCATATGTTAAAATATCAACAACACACTTTGGAAAAATTGAAACCGAAGATTGCTACCTTTCCTGATGGTGCCAACTCAAAAGAGCTGGCAGAATTACTACACTCCAAGCACTCATTACAATGTGGATATGATGCTCTAGAAGCCTGTAGCAGGGCAGCAGTGACAGGATCTCTTATTAGAAGGCATGCATGGGCTGAAGGAACATACTCTCCCTGATCATGTCAAGTCTAAGCTTATTGATGCACCTCTAGATAAGGAACGCCTGTTTGGGGAAAAAGCAGAAGTGGTGCTTAAAAAGTTGGAAGACAAAACAAAATGTATGCAAACAGTAAAAGGTTTCTTTCAAGTTCAACTGCCCAGATTCAGCAGGAACTTCCTCTCTAAGCACTGGGCCTTCCCTGCACCCAGCAGACGGGGCCAAAGTAAGCCCTGCAGGGACAGGACATCCAGACCCCTATCCAAGGGCCAGCGTAGAAGCAAACAATGGGACCACTTCCACCTCTAAGGCAGGGAGTTCTAAGCCATGCTTCTATGTTAAGCACTCACAGTGACTGTCCCCCCCCCCTGCCCTCCTTTCACTCATCTAAAACTAGGAGGAAGGCTCACGCTCTTCAAGGACAATTGGGTCTCTATAACCAAGGACCAATTGGTATTAAGAATCATTTCTCAAGGATACGGGTTCTCCTTCAGCAAACTCCCAATTCCAAGAGGGTACCCAGACCTTCCCCAGATCAGTGGGCAGAGGCATTAAAACAGGTAAAAACACTTAATATCCCAGGGGGCAATAGAACCTGTCCCAGCTCAAACAGGAAAATGTTTTTACTCCAGACTATTCCTTGTTCCCAGAAAAGAGGGCACTTGGCACCCCATCCTGGATCTATCCAAACTGAACACCTCCTCTGTGGTCTCCAGATTCAAAATGCTAACCTTGCAGCATCTCCTGCCTATGCTCCCTCAAGATGCCTGGCTGGTGACACTAGACCTAAAAGATGCCTACCTCCACAACCCCATCAGGGAATCGTGCACAAAATTCCTGTGCTTCAGAGCAGGCATTCAGCACTTTCAGTTCTCTGCACTGCCCATTGGCTTATCTACTGCTCCCAGAATATTCACTAAATGCTTGGCCCCAGCTATAGCATTCTGCAGACAGAGAAATATTCAGATTTACCCATACCTGGATGACTGCCTCATTCAGATGAACAGCAAAGAAAAGTTGCTCCAGGATCTTCTCTTTGTCAAAAAACTCCTAACTTCCCTAGGGTTTACCATCAATGAGAAAAAATCAAAGCAAAACCCCAACAGGAAAGTTGTTTTCCTGGGAGCTGTGCTAGACACAGCAACCCTAATGGCCTTCCCATCCCCAGAAGAGCAGAGCTTCCTGCCTCTCTACTTCACCCAGCTGTCTTCCAGAAGTCACCTCACTGCAAGGACGTTCCTGCAACCCTGGGATACATGGCATCTTGCATCCTTCTCATCCCTCTCACCACGCTTCACATGAGAAAGCTTCAGTGGTACTTAAAGAACCTTTGGTGTCAGCACTCTGTCCCTAGAGACCACTCTCCCACTGAGACCACATCAGTAAGAAGCTGAGATCCCTTATAAGATCCTCCAAAGCTAGCTACGAAAACAAAATCGCCACTGATTCTAAGGGCAGCCACAAAGCATTCTATAGCTATGTCAAGAATCTCGATGGCAACACCCAGATCTGCTCTGAGTTGCAGCACAACGGCACGAAAATTACAGAACCAACTGATATTGTCAGCATCCTGGCAGATAGGTTCAGTGCTAACTTTACCCCCCTCTCACCCCCTAAAGGGCCCATATCTATATAGGAAGAATGCAGAGTCCTTGTAATCACATCTAAACAGGTAAAAGCTGCACTGTCTAAAACCAAAAACACAGCATCCATGGGACCGGACAACATCTCATGCTGTGTTTTACACAAACTTCAAAACGAACTGGTTCCCCACCTAAGCACCATGTTCAGTCATATACTCATGTCAGGCTTTGTGCCCTCTGAATGGTACACAGCAACAGTTATCCCACTCCAAAATGGGGGAGCCACCACTTATCCTGGGAACTATCGCCCTTATTAGCCTGATGAGCCTGGTCTGCAAGGCCATGGAATGTATCATCATGGAACTCCTAAACAAAGACATTGGTAACCTCCAAACTCTGGACCCCACCCAGTTCGGGTTTGTGAAAGACCGATCATGCCTTCTGAACCTGATCGACGACTTTGAGGCAGTCACCAAAGCCGTAGACAAGGGTAAGGTGGTTCACACAGCCTATCTTGACCTCGCCAAGGCTTTCGGCACCATCCCCCATTCTGGAATTATAGCTAAACTCACTAAACTAGGTATAAATCCCTATGTCACTAGATGGGTTGCCAACTTGTTCACTGGCTGAACCCACACTGTAAAAGTTGCAGACTCCAAATCTGACTTCAAACCAGTGACAAGTGGAGTACCACAGGGTTCAGTCTTGGGACCTCTCCTGTTTGGTAACTACTTCTCTGAAGTACAGGCTAACACAGAAGGCCTCTGGCTAACCAAGGTTGCAGATGACTGCAAACTAGGTGCCACAGTCGAATCCCCAAATGATGTGGACATCATACAGAAGGGCCTCACTTTGACAGATGCCTGGTGTCAGAGGCATGGCCTCAAACTCAGTGCCAAAAAGTGCATTGTCATCCCCTTTGGTAAAAACTCTGTATCCATGAACTACCACATATTCGTCAGTCTACTTAACGCCGAATGTGTGATGAGACCTTGGGACCCAGGTGGACAGTAGTCTCTCCTTTGATAATCACATTGCCGCAGTAGTCAGGAAATCCTTCTATGTGGCACACCTCATCAGAAAAGGGTTCTCATCCAGGAAAAAAAGAGGTCATTGTTCCCTTCTACTCTGCACTCATTAGACCCATTATAGAGTACAACTCCTCTTTTGGAATGTACCTCACAAGACATCTGCAGCAGCTGGAAAGGCCACAGAAGTACCTCATAAAGAGGATTACTGGCCTCAAACAGATGCCCTACACTGACCGTTTCAAACAACTCCAGCTTTACTCTGTAGCATATCGCCTACTCCGGGAAGATGTCTGCCTGACATATAAAGCTATGTTAAACCCAGAGCTGTTGGAGATGCTACACCTTAAGAAATCCCAATCCCTTTGAGCTACACGCTCTAGGGACCTAAACCTTGTCACCACAATAAACGGGACATGCTGGAGGGATAGATTCCTGTCCCAGAGACTTCCTATACTCTGGAACAAGCAACGTTCTTCATTAGCACTCTTCAAGAAAAATCTTGATGAGTGGATGGGAAATAGGAAATGCACCCCGGGGATCACTTCTGTGGCTCTGCTTGACAGGGGCACAGGAAATTAACTTTCTTGGGTGGCGTAAGCCAGGTAACCTTGTTGGCTAGGCTTACTTAGGCCCTTGGGCTGATAGCCTAGTACCTACCTATGATCCCTTGCATAAGGGACAAAGTTCTCTGGTGGGCAGAGGCCTGTGCCATAAACAAGGGTCTTCCCTTCATCCTCCTGGCCAGACAATCACCACCAACTCCTCAGACATAGTTTGGGGCACTCATCTAGCAGGCAGGTGTACCCATGGCCTTTGGAATGCCCGGCAACATCTCTTGCACATCAACCAGAAAGAAATGATGGCAGTGCAAAATGCTCTGACTTCTTCCAACCCCATCTCAGGCCAGGGGTTGTCCTTATAAAAACAGACAACACCACAGTAATGTGGTACGTCAACAAGCAGGGGGACACCCAATCTTACCCCCTATGCAGGTTAGCCATGAGTCTGTGGCTTACAGCCACCTCCATGGGGCTACGCCTAATTGCCCAATATTTACCAGAGATCAGCAACACACTGGCAGACCACCTAAGCAGAAGTTTGCTGAACCCCCATGAATGGCATTTCCACAGAGAATTCTTTCTGAAAATCACCCAGGAGTGGGGGACCCCAGAGGTGGACCTCTTTGCCTCGCACCTCAACCACCAGCTACACAAGTTTTGTACCAGGGAGTATAACCTCCTAGCATGGAATGGTGGATGCCTTGACCTTCCCCTGGAGCTCCGTCTTTGTGTACGCATAACCTCCTCTGCCCCTTTAATTCCCAAGGTTATGATCAGAATAAGAAGAGAGACCAAAGGCCATTCTCATCGCCCCATTTTGGCCCAGAGAGCATTGGTACCCCTTACTACGCAGTCTGACCTTACAGCCCTTGAAGCTGCTTCCCCTAAGGTCAGACCTCTTGACCCAGGAGAGGGGGAAGGCACTGCACCCAGACTTACTCTCAAACTTTCAGCATGGCTCATACACTAAAAACTAACAAGAAGTTTGTTAAGCGGAGAGGTCCTGGGCTTCATCACAGAGGCCAGAAGACCCAGCACAAGAAAATCTAATTTAGGAAAATGGAAAAGATTCTGCTCCTGGAAGCAATCAAAAGGGGGCAGTATCCTCCCAACCTTCCATCCCTCTCATCCTAGAATACTTTGCAGAGTTGCTCAATGGTGGCCTCTCCTTCTCCTCTATTAAAATCCATGTCTCGTCCATCTCTGCCCATTATGATTCAGACCCACCCCTCTTCTCTCATCTTTTTGATTAAGCAATTCCTCAGAGGGGCTTCTAATATCAGGCGTCTCAGAAGACCTCCTACTCCACCCTGGGACCTGAATTATGTGTTAGAGAAACTAACCGTACCTCCTTTCGAACCTGCCGCTTCAACAGAATTGAAGTACCTCTCCAGGAAGACTGCCTTCCTACTAGCTATCACCTAAGCCAGAAAGGTCTCAGAACTTCAAGCTGTCATGGCTGTCGAGCCCTTCATAATTTTCCATGCAGACAATCTCCCTGAGGACTATGTCCAAGGTGGTATCTGATGCGACCCTTAACCAGGCCTTTTTTCCCAACCCTCAAAATAAGGGGGAAATAATTCTGCACTCACTAGACGTGAACAGGCAACTCTGATACTATCTGGACCACACTAAGCCATTCAGGAAAAACTGACCAGCATCTTGTAAGCTTTGCCCCAGGGGCAGAGGGGAAGCCCATCTCCAAACAAACTATTTCCAAATGGATTTCACACTGTATTCATTTTTGCTACAGACTACATGGGAAACCCATCCCTAAGTTGATCCGTCCCCATTCGACTAAGGCAACCTCCACTTCCACTGCCTTCCTCAGAGGAGTACCTGCCAGGGACATATTGGAAGCGGCCACCTGGACCTCTGTCCATACCTTTACAAAGCATTACCACCTACCTCTCTTTTCTAAGTCTAGGCCAGGGTTTGCCTCTATAATTCTGCAGGGCTTCCTGACCCATGCCTAGGACTCTACCTATCCTTCCACCCTTTACCTCAGCTTTGGGAATCCTCACACAGGTGATGACTGCAACAGTGAAACTCGAAGAACATAGTACAGTTGTGTACACTTACCATAAATGTAGATGTTTGAGTGTATTCACTGTTGCAGTCTTGGTTTCGCTCCCTCCTTCCCCTAGGGGGACACATGCTTTCCAAGGTGGCTCTTAGCCACCAGGACCACATCTCTCTTTTCCCTTGTGCATCTGACAGGTTAGGGCAAGAAAAACTGATGTAATGATGTCAGCTGCCTTGTTTTATAGTACTGACGACCTAACGTCAGACTACAGACGACAGCAGCTGGCGCACAAAAACATTGATTCTGGTATTCGGGCTGGCTGAGGGATAACCCACAGGTGATGGCTGCAACAGTGAATACACTAAAACATCTGCATTTACGGTAAGTGTACACAACTGTACTTTCCCCTGAGGAGCAACCAGACTAGCACTCCTTCTCCCAGGCTTTGCTGCAGGCCTTTATTGCTCTAAGGCCTGCAGCATCCACAGCTGCCAACATTGCCTGTCCCGAGCCCCAGGCCAGCCTCAGCTGCTTCCGTCCTTCCTACTCACACCTGGGAGGAAGACTGCCCTGCCTCCTCCTCTGATGACTCTGTCAGCTACTCCTCTCAGATAGCTTCCCCTTGGACTACTACTCCCCAGAGGAGGACTCCCTAGAGGGAGACTCTCCCTCTGAAAACATTACCTTTGGGGAAACAAAAACTGAAATGAGGGAGTACTTCAAGTGGGATGCTACTCAGATGACAGAAGTCCAAAAAAGGTATTTTGAGTTACTCTAGGTGGGATCACCCTTCCCCCTCGGCTATCCCTCCTGTGATTTCAGCCTACCTGGATGCTTTTGCATCTGCATCAAATTTTATTTATTTATTTAACATTTGTTATCCAGGAAAGTACGACTTGGAACAAAGCCAGTTTTCAACGGAAGCCCAGGGAGAAATGCTCCAGACGCATGTCTTTCTAATGTGGGAAGAAATCCACACGAACACGGGGAGGATATGCAGACTCCACACAGAAGGCACCCCAGCTGAGAATCGAACCAGGGTACGTCTTGCTGTGAGGTGACAACGCTACAGCTGCATTACAGCGCCATCCAAAGACACCAGAATCACAACCACCAGCTCCCAAAAGACTGACCGCTTTTATAATGTCCCCGATGACCACAAATTCCTCATAAAGCCGCCATTGGCAGATCCTGCAGCCATTGCAGAGGCCCCTGACAAATGGTCCAGACTCGTACCTTCTTCCTCTCTCTTACCATCAGGCAAGGACAGCAACGTCATGGACAGACTGGGTAAAAAGATGTATACCTCTTCTACACTAGCCTTTAGGCCATATATGCCCTAGATCTGGTCTCACAGGCCTCCCCCTTGCTCTCCTTCATGCCAGACTCCACCAACAAATCGCAGGTCGCATCTAATCTGACCTTGGCATGTCAGGTTGCCAGACACTCCATAAAGTGCAGTTATGATGCAACTGAGGCTTACGCAAGGTCTGCAGCTTCACTTCTGTTCTACTCAGATACTCCTGGCTTAGACTACATTCCCTTCCTGAAGATTTTAAAACCAAGATATTGGATGCATCTCTGGACAACAAATTCCTGTTTGGCAAACAGTCTGCCGAATTGTTTAAAAGCCTCCAGGAAGAAAGTAAGGAGCTCCAGGACCTAAAGCATTTACTGCTGTCCCCAGTTCCTAAATATTACAGCAATTACCCTGCAAAAACTTCCTTTGTCAGAAGAGTCCCTGCTCCAGCCTCCTCCACTGCTTCCAGGCACAGAAAAGGGCCCAAGAAGGCACCCTTCCCAGGCAGCCCTTTCAAGACAGAAACTGTAATGCTCGACTTACCTCAGCCATCTTCCCCTCTCATCCTGTCTCTCTCACTGACTTCCCCTTGGGGAAAAACGTCACTTCAGATCGATAGGTTCTGGCAGTAGTGGAAAAAGGACACTTCCTGTCCTGGCAGGCAAAACACATACCTCAAGGCATCCCCTTCCCTCCCAAAAAACAGCTTCACCTAATCCCTCAGGTTATCCAAGAACTACTCGCCCAGGGGACCATAGAAACTGTCCCCTCACGGCAAGAAGGGAGAGGGTATTACTCCAGGTTATTCCTAGTACCAAAAAGGAACGGCCCTTGGAGGCCTATCCTAGATCTATCCTTCCTAAACCTATTTTTGAAGGTCCCTTCCTTCAGAATGCTATAATTACAAAGCCTTTTTCCACTATTGCCACCCAAGCTTTCCTTGCCACTTTGGACCTGGAGGCATACCTCCATATTGCCATTTACCCAAACTTCAGGAAATATTTACGTTTTGCTGGACTCTCTTCACACTTTCAATTTACTGCCTTGTCCTTTAGTTTATCCTCTGTACCAAGGGTCTTCACAAAGTGCCTATCCCCAGCAATAGCCTACTGCACAACAAAGGGTATTCAAATTACCCCTACCTAGATGACATCCTCATTCTAGCAGAAGAGAGAGTCATCCTCGGGAATCGCCTTTTATTCTCTATGTCCCTGCTCCAGAGATTGTGATTCACCCTCAACCTAGCAAAATCATCCCTCACTCCAGCACAGGACAAAACTTTCCTGGGCTGCAGAATAAGGACGGACTTGATGAAGGCCCTCCTTCCTCATGACCAGGTATCCTCCCTAGTCGACCACTTCCAGGACCTCCTCCTGGTCACTCACCTCTCAACCAGGCAGTTCATGCGCTTCCTAGGCCTCATGGCAGCCACAATTCCTATGCTCCCACTTGCCAGGCTGCATCTTAGGAAGTTCCAGTGGTACGTGAAAAATGTGTGGTCACAACACAGCCAACCCCTGGACTTTCAGTTACCCTTCTTACCATGCCTGAAAACCGGACTGAGGTGGTGGATCCAGCAAGTACAACAGAACCCAGGCGTACCCTTGCACCCCACCAGTCCAGTACAATCCATGTATATGGATGCCTCTGATGAATGGTCTCAAGGTGCAGGTCCTATTGGAGCTCTCCCTCCAGAAAAAGCATGTCAGGATAAGGGAGATGACTGCAGTCCACCTAGCCCTGCAGGCCTTTCTCCCTCTCATGCAACCAGGACCCCTACAAATGTTCACAGGCAACACAACTGTGATGTGGTACATCAATAAACAGGAGGGACCAGCTCTTATCTGCTCTGCATGCTAGCAATGCAGGCGTGAGAGTTAGTCTCTCAGAACAACATGACACTGCAAGCAGTCTGTATTCCATCCGAGGGCAACCATCAGACGGATGCCCTTAGCAGATCATTCTCTCTGCATCACGAGTGGATGTTGTGCAGAGATGTCTTCTTAGACATTGTCCACCAGTGGGGCATGCCTCAAATGGATCTATTTGCCTCCCCCAGAACAGACAATTGCAGCTTTTCTGCTCCATGTATCCCTCCCCGCTAGCAGGAGAGTGGACACCTTCTCCATCACTTGGAAGGGAATGTTCCTTTATGCCTTCCCTCCCTTCCAACTCATTTAGAAAGCCCTTCTAAAAGTCAGGAGGGACAAGCCAAGAATTAGCCAAGTCAGCACTGGTTTCCCCTTTTTCAATCTCTTGCCAAGGGCAATCACCACAAGTTGCCTCACAAAGTGGACCTGCTCACACAACCAGAAGGGATCTTTCATTCATCCACACCTGGAAATGCTCAGCTTAAACCCTCTGGGTGATGAACTGTTTGATCCCCTTCAGACACAGCTACACAGAGGATGTGCTATGTATCTTGCAGGAGGTCCGGTGTCTCCAAAGGCATCCAGACGGATATTCCTCTAGTCTTAGCCTGTGTGTGTGAGCTCATAAAATCAGACCTTTCATATTCATCATTGAAGGTCCACTCATCTGCCATTTCTGCCTGCTTACCCACCAAACAAACCTGTTCCTCCACCTTGGGACCTAAACTATGTACTAGTAAAACTCACAGTTGCTCCCTTTGAGCCAGCTAGCTCTGCTTTTCTGTAGATTTGTACATGGAAAACTGTCCTACTAGTAGCCCTTACCTCGGCCAGAAGGGTTTCAGAATTACAAGCACTAATGACATCCCCACCCTACACAGTCTTTCACAAAGATAGGGTGACCCTGCACACCAATCCCCTCGTTCATGCCCATGGTGGTCAATTAGCTTGTCCCTCAGTCAGTCTATTCACTTGCCTACCATCATTATTTCCCCACAGAATGACAGTGAGAGAATACTCCACTCCCTTGATGCCGCAGACAAGTGTCTGGACAAAACCAAAGCTATCAGAGTCCAGTCAGCTCTGTGCCCATTCACCCCAGGGCAAGGCGGTATCCAAAGAAACCATCTCCTGCTGTATAAGGAAAACGGTCTTCTCCTGGTATTCCTACCATGGCAAACACTTAACCTTATGGGGTCAAGGCACACTCTACAAGCTTCTGTGGCCTTCCTCAAAGGCCTGGACACAACTACCATTCTTGAGGCAACCACGTGGTCCTCTGTGCATGCCTTCACCAAACTTTGCAAATTGGACCATGTCTCTGGACCCAGAGCAGGATTTGCAAGGGCAGTCCTGCATGGATTCCTGGAATCTGCAGCTTCTTCCACCACCCTTCCTCCTACTTGAGCTGTGGCACTCTCCCACAGTAAGAATACTGCAACATGGGAATAGAAGGACATAGAATAGTTGTGTAAAATAGATCTCCTTCTCTTCCATGTTGCAGTATTCCTTCCCACCCACCTATCCCCCTTCACTACATTACCCTGTCTAGATGGCATCATTTGGTACTACTTAAGACTACTGTCTGACTGGGCAGTCAGTTCTGCAGGCTGTGTGCACAGACGTCACATTTAAGACCCTTGGTTTATGGCCTTGCGTGTGACATCCCATGCACCTGGCAGCAACCAGGCTTAAGCTTTTGCATAGGAGCCAACATTCGGGTCGCCTGAGGCGGAGGATCCCGCAGTAAGAATAGTGCAGCATGGAAGAGAAGAACATCTGTGGTTATGGTATGACTTTACACAACTATTCTTTCTCTGTTTTGCCCTTTGGTTTCCCTATTGTTCCAAGAGTATTCACCAAATGCTTTGCTCCTGTCATTGCTTTTTGCAGGCTAGTAGGTATTTAGGTTTTTCCTTATTTAGACCATCTACTTATTCAAGCTCCTTCCCTTAGCAGCCTGCTTCAAGATTTCTGCTTTACTGCTTGCCCATTACAAAGTCTGGGGTTCACCACTGACCTCCAGAAATCAACTGATTCCTTCCCTAGCTCATATTTTCCTTGGATGCAGGCTTCAGACTGTTCCCATGTTGGCATCTCTTCCCAGCCCCAAGGCTCTGTCTGTGAAACTTTTTCCCAGTTCTTTCTTTCTCTGGTGTTTGTCATGGCCAGGGATTTTCTCAGGGTCCTGGAGTCGTGACTTCCACCATTCCCATGCACCCACTCACGAGTATCCGTATGAGGAAACTTAAGTTGGTACCTCAGATCGATGTGGTTTCAGCATTACCACCCCACTAAAGATCCCGGTGCCTTTTCTTCCCTGTTTCAAGCTTGCTTCATTGGTGAATTCAACTCTGTCAATCCTGGGCTTCTTTTCAAGCTTCAGTTTCCACTCGGGAGCTTTTTACAGACACTTTGGACAGGGGGTGGGGTGCCTCCTGCGGCCCTCTGAAGGTTCAGGGTCTCTGGCCTCATCAGAGGTCAGACCATATCAACACAAAAGAAACAAGAGCTTTGCTTTTCATTCTGTCTTTCATCCCAGTCCCCTCAGAGTTTTAACAGACAGTGCCACAGTCATATGGTATGTCAACAAGCAGATAGGCACAGGGTCTTGTCTTCTTTGTAGACTAGCTGTTTAGGTCTGGGATCTAGCTATCCAGTGTCAAGTTACACTTCCAGTGGTTTACATTCCCACAGAGCACAGTCTAGTAGCAGACGTCTTAAGAAGGTCAGCACACATTCTCAAGAATGGATGCTTCACAGAGATGTGCTTCTGGACAGTGCCCATTAGTGGGGTATTCCTCAGTAGATCTTTTCACCTTCCCTGTGGTCAGACAACTTTCTGTTGTGTTTCAGAGTCATAAGTCTTCTGACTTGGAAAGTAGACAACCCTGTCTCTTTCTCGGAAGGAGATGTTTCTGTATGCATTCCCCTTCCTTTGTTGCCACACGTACTGCACAAGATCAACAGGACTCTCCCAGAATATTGCTGGACTCCCTTTTGGTTCAAACAGCATTGGCTCACCTTCCTTATTTGGCCAGGGGCAATCACCACAAGTTACCTCACCAGGTGGATCTTCTCACACAAGACAAGGGGTCTCATGTACATCCTCACCTGTCCACTCTTTAACTGACACTCTGGGTGCGAAGGTTTTGATTCCTTTTAGGCATCACTTTTCTGAGGACATGCTCTGGGTTCTGCGGGAGGCTAGGAAACCCACTACTAGAAAATCTTGTGTCCAAATGGAAGTGATTTTGTCTGGTACCTCTCTTGCTATCAGGATCCCGTCTCTGTGGAGGTCCCTCTGATTCTCTATTATTTGTACAATCTGCACCATGCTGGGCTGGCATATTCTTCAGTGAAAGCTCACCTGTCAGCAATTTCTGCTTCTCTGCCCTTAATTCCTCCTCTGTCCTCTAGATTTGAGGTCATTCAGTTTCTTAAAGGCAACCTTCATATTAGGCCTCTCAGGAAGCTTGTTCCGCATTCCTGGGACATCAGTGTTTTCCTTGAAAAACTGGCCCAGGCTTTCTTTGAGCCAATTTCATCTTCCTTACAGTACTGTACTTGGAAGTCTGTTCTCTTGGCTCTCACTTAAGCCGAGAGTTTGTCTGAACTTTAGGGCTTTAATGGCTATTCCTTGTTTTTTTGTTTTTTTATAGAGGCAGGGTGTCGCTTTGTACTAATCCTTCTTTTATGCCCAGTGAGTTGTCCCTTAATCAGCCTGTTCATCTAACTTCCTTTTTTTCCTTCTCTTATCTGCCAGTGACAAGATTCTTCACCCCTTGGATTTGCGTGGACAGCTCAGATATTAGGTGGATAAGACTAAAGTTATTCACAAATGTGAGCAGGTTTTTGTTTCCTTTCATCCCAGGACTTTAGGTTTGGCCATTTTTAAGTGAACCAGGTGCAGGTGGATTTTTATCTGGAAACTTTCCTCAGCTTCACTAGTCAGGCTGAGTTCTGGAATAGATTCCCAGTGTTCTAGGGTTTGGTGGCTTTCAAGATTCTCCTGATTCCTTTCATCAGGTTTACATATGAGAGAAAAAAAAACACATGGGCCCAACTTCTTTGTCCTATGGATTTTCTGATTCTAGTTTTGCAAATTTGGGCTTTGTCAGAAAGGAGATGAACTGGTGAAGAGAGCAGATCGCTCTAAATCCAGATCTCAAGTCCATTTATAATTACAGACTTCTCAGATTTTGCTTGGGGAACAGTCACTATGAAAGTAAATGTGCAGGGCTTGTGGAATGCATCAGAGAGAGCAAAGCACATAAATGTTTAAGGAGTTATTGACTGTGACCCATGCCTTAAAATCGCTTCTTCATCTCTGGTCCCTTGGACCTCTTCAGATGATTACAGACATTATCAGTGCGATGTGGTGTGTAAACAAGCAGGGGGGACACCAGATCATTCCCTCTGTGCAGGCTGGCTGTGATAGCTTGAGACATAATTCTGCAGTATTCTTTAACCCCACTTACTATTGTACATTGCAAATATCTTTTTGCACTGATGGAGACAAGCTGAGCAGGACCAGGATAGACGCCTCACAAGTGGAAATTGCATGATGGTGTCTTCAAGGAGTCGATCCTTTTATGGGGAATACCCCAAATAGATCTGCTTGGTTCCTTTCAAAACAGACAACTGAATGTATTTTTCCTTTATGCATTTCCACCCGTTCTGTAGATAGCCAGGGTAGTTATGAATATTCAGTATGAAAAATCATTGTGGTGACCACCTTTTGACCCAGGCAACACTGGCTCTCCCTTCTTATGGAATCGGTCATGGACAATTACCATACATTTCCTAATAGACTGAACCTACTTGAAAGACAAGGGGAAAGTTTGATATACCCCAATCTTAAACAACGTCCGCTAACTGCCTGGATGCCTCATTTTTTATTCCTTTTAGACACCTCTTTCATGAGGACATGAAACAGATAGGGAAGAACACCTGCTGCTAGGATAATCTTACATTGGCAACTGAAGAAGATTTTCTGATTAGTGCCTAGCTAATAAACGGGGTTCCCTTATGCACCACTACTTCTGAAGTATGCGCAAGTTACTTTCCTGTGGCCAGACTTATTTGTCCTGCAGATCAGGTTTTGTGGCCATTTCAGTATGTTGGCTCATGGATCCTCTCCTTTCTTCTCTGCATTTGGTAAACCAGTTTGAGTTTATTTTAATATTTTAGACTTCCTAAAAAATAAATAGCTCCTTCCTGGGATCATAACTTTGTGCTGGAAAAGTTAATTACGTCTCTTTGAACCAGAGCATCATGTGTATCTAAGGTTGATCCCATGGAAGACTGTGGAAGACTGTATTATTTATTGCCCATTTGCTCTTCCATAGAGAGAGGGTCTCATTAAGTATATAGCTGTCTCTTCTGCTAAAGATACCTTGATTCAAGCCGTTATTCTCCCTTGTCTCATCCAGAACTCCTGATCCATGGAGAAAGATTTTTTTTCATATTCTGGATATGCTTAGGCAGTTCAGGTGCTGTTTTTATAGAAGCAATACATTTAGAGAAGCTGATCAACTGTTGATGGAAAAAAGAATGGGCAAGCCATATCAAAACAGACCATTTCAAGGTGGTTGTCCTCCGCTATTGCCTTTTGTTATACCCACACTGGTAAATCTGTTCTAGGCAGTATCAAGCCACATTGTACTAGAGCTGTGGCATCTACAGTGGATTTTGGAAAGGGATGGACTCCTAAAGCATTCTAGAGGCAGCACTTGATCCTCTGTACATACTTTAACAAAGTATTACAAACTGGATTACTTTTCCAGGTCTAGGACTGGCTTTGCTAGGGCAATTTTCCAGGTGCTCTTAGATCCTTAGCCTTCCTCCCCCCCCTGGGTTGGATAGGCTTTGGTAATCAACCCATATAGCCAAAAGGCCACAGCAGAAGTGAGAATGATGAA